>NW_024038504.1:1592500-1778766 GCF_016077235.1 Cyprinodon tularosa
AGGGTTCTCCAATTCCAGTCCTCAGAGTTACTGTTTTGCAGCTTTTAGATGCATCCCTTTTTCAACACAACAAGAGATAGCTCCACCTTTTGATTCAGCTGTGTTACAATAGGGATGTATCTAAAGTGTACAGGCCCATAATGCTGAAAGAGTGGATTTGGAGATCCCTGCTGTGCTTAAATTAGAGAAATTTGACCCTTTTTTGCTTCTCTTTGCGAGTAGCCATAGTGAAACACCAGCAAGTTTCACATAAGCACATGCCTCACTTCTCAACTCACTCGTTTGATTTTCAAATCAGATCAGGAAATGAAGCTCAGTGTATTACTTTTCAGAAAACACAAGAAGTCAAATAAGGCCAGACAGAGCTGCAGATGTACACGCCAACAGCACACATCAGACCAAAAAAAAACAAAAACAAAGCCTCCATATTTAATGAACAGAAAAACTAAGCCCAAACAGGCGGTGGCTGGTCAGGCTGGGTTTTGCACTATGGGACTGCAAACAGAAAGCGGTCACTGCACTTGTGTGCCCTTCTCTGTTTGTTATGGACTGCAAGGAACATGGACACCGTTCTCCCCAGTTCCCTTAGCTTTGTGCAAAGCAGCCTGGATACGGAAGTGCGTCCGTGATTCCATGGAGTAGTTTTTATAATTGTGCCTGAAACACAGCAGCAAAAAACATACAATTAGAAACAAAAAGTTGGTTCAAAACGCATATTAAATTATCTCACCAGGTGATTTTTAGCCAATCCATAAAACTATTTTTTTCTAAAAATGCACGACATAGATATACATTTCTCTTTTCATGTAGATGAGTTTTACGATTACGTCCAAAGACATTTATACCCCAAGCAGATTTTGATTTTAAATTATATAAATTCCTCCAAAAAGTTAATGTCCGATTGAGTCCATTTCAAAATTTAATTCTTAATTAAAGTTTAATTTAGTTGTTGTAATTCACACTTTATGTTTATATGCTGTTTTTTCAGCTTTGATGATGAGCTCCAAATCTCTAAAAATGGAAGGCCTTCTTACCATCCCCCTAATCTTTAGCTTCCTTCTCAGATATTCTATAAGATTGGAATCTGAACTCTAGCTGGGCTGAAGCCTTAACATTTCTTCAGGTCAAATGAATAATGTTGGTATAATAATAATAAAAAAAACAAACTTTAAATGTAAATCCTCAAGGGGTGTCAAGAACTCTGTCTTTTCAGTAAATATTTTTGCTTCTTTAAATACTTACTTTGCTGTTTCTAGCAGTTTAATAGCTTCATCTTTTCTGCCCTGTTCCAGACACAGCAGTCCATGTTCAAGTAGGGCATTTGGTACCAGGTAGTGGTCATATTTGATCTGAGTCTCGCTGCAGACAACAACAAAACACAATGATTCATATTAGGTGTTGTTTGGTTTGGTTTTCCACACAAAGAGACAAACAGTATAAAACTACCTCATTACTAGAAGGACCCTGCTGGCTAGTGTTATCAAACAGAAAATGAAAAAGTGTTTTTTCTCGATCTGCGTTTGTGTGACTGTACGAGGCTTACTTGCAGAGGACGAGGGTGAAGAAGTGCTCAGCCTCCACATGGTGGCCCAGGTGTTTCAGACAAAGGCCCTTCAACAGACTCAACAGACACTGATCATCTATAGTGTACTCTGTCCCTGACAAGTACCAAGCAATAAAGAAACAACATTAGTCATCATGTCATCAATTCATACAGTGCCTTGTAAAAATATTCATCTCATAAAAGTTTTCATATTTCGTCACATTGTCAGCCAAAATGATAACGTATTATATAAGGATTTTATATCCAAATTGATTATTAAATTAGTGCATAACTTTAACAAGGAAGGAAAATAAATAGGCTGCACAGTTGTCCAGTCTGCAGAGCTGCCGCCTTGCCTGTAGCTGTAAGACTTTGAACTGGTGTGGACGTTCACTTTCAAGCTGGGTGACCCTAGACAGCCAGATCTAAAATGTTCAGTTCAAAGCATTTTGATGTGTTTAAATGCTATAAATGCTTTGATAAATTTAGATTTATCAAATAAACATAAATTGAGATGGATCTTCATGTCAAAACAAACAAAAGAAAATATATATTTTTATTATATATATATTGAAATATGATAGCATTTAAAGATGAAGGTTAAAAGGATTGCAAGATCAATTGCAATACATTATACTTTTTAGGCTAGAATGAATAAATAAATATGTTTTCCTTCCATTTTGAAATTATCCATATAACATAAAATACTATTAAACCACAAGTTTCTAGCTCTAAAGCATAAAAAGATACCCAAGAGTTGAAAGGTTATCAGAAACTTTGCAAGGTTTTGTATCAAATATAAACTGAATCAACTTGAGCTGAATCTAAAAGGAAATGACAGTTTATAGTTTTACATACTTGGATAACTTTCAAGTGTTGCCTGTGCTTCATCCAGGGTTTTCAGCATGCCCTCAGTTAGGTCTTTCTGTTTGCCAATGACTGTGTAGCCGTTCCAGATATACATCATTTCCTGAGCATCAAAAAAAGGCCAAATCATTTACAGGCATAGCATCTCCTATCTTCATAATAAAAGTATTTTTTTCGTAGCTCATTAAGAGTCAGCAAGGTTTCTCACACTAAAAGCAATCACGTTTGCCTCAATATCAGAATTTTGACTGGTTGACTCAAACATTTACCAATACCACACATATAGCTGTCTGTGTACTGTCACAAGCCCCAATATCAGTAATCTTAGGATAATCTGACCAATCTGAAGGCAGGAACCATGCTTATATAACTGGGTTTAATCTATTTTAGATTACAGGGAACCTTTGTTCTCTTAGAAGAAAGATTTGGGTCTCATTAAAGAATGAATGACTGTTAATAAGAATAAATTTTCTGGTTACAGCTTTGTTTAATCTACTTGATGACTACTGTATAAACCGTTGTTTGGACAGAAACAATTGCTAGGTCCTTTTTAATTGGATTCAAATTGTCCAGCAGGGTCCACAGGGGTCCAATAAGAGCATATTAAAGGGGAAACCCTCTTTTTTTTTTTTTATAAACACTAAGTCGTGGATGTATCTGATGCTTCACAAAGACTAGCAGGAAGGATTCATTTTCCAGTACTGACCAGTGGAGGAGCTGGAAGAGGAACAGGATTATCTGCAAAGTAACGGCGGGCTTTCCTGATCGCAAACTTCTCTGTTGGCAACGATTTTCCTGCAATTTTCTGTTTCAGCCCAGGAACTTGCCTGAAACATATAAACAATAAATAAACTGTAGAACATGTGAGAAAGATTTACAGTAAATCATTCTATGATACTCCTTTATCCAGAAATCCATTTCCCTTTAACTGACAATAAACAATCTAAGATTTATAACTTTTTATTCCTTTATTTACTAATAACACTAAAAAGAGAAAAAAACGGACTGTCCTGCAAACAAGGCCAAAGTGGCTCTTACAAACTATCAATTTCCACTTTTGTTTATTTGCATTACATTAAACCAATGGTGCAGTTCAAATAAACATTGCATAAACAAATAAAACCCACATTGTATCAAAGCTTACTTAACCCTCCTATCCTTCAATTAGAAAAAAAGTTGCATCCCTGTACCTAAAATATCATCCATGTTTATTATTTAAGAATTTTAAACAATGACTAAATTGAAAAACTATAAAAATGCTCCTGTTTTTAAAATATTGAATTCACTGCATATTATCATCTAGAAAAGAAAAAAATCTTAGTATAATTCAATTCAAAAGTACTTTACTGATCCCAAAAAGGAAATGAACGAACTTCTGCTTCAATCTTACCATCCATAAATAAAATGTAGACCTTTTGCTTCTCAGAAATAAATGAATAGATCTGGTAACAAGTTATTATTTTTATTTTATCTCCACTAATGCTTATCCTCCTACATCACCAGAAAAGCCAAGATCCTGTTAAGAGTTGTTGGTATGCATCAACCCTTGGCAGGAAGCCCAATTCCATAAAACAATAAAATTGATTAATTATCCTTTAATCTAAGGTGTAATTACAAGATGGGAAAAGATGAAAAAATTGCCAATTATCATCCATTAAAATGTAGTATCTACATTTTCCAAACATACACACAACAAAAACATAAATGAGAGAAAAATCAGTTTTGTTTTTTGCTTCCAGTTTTTGTGAGCTGTACTCTAAAATCTAAAACATTTTCTATTAAACAATTTTCTCTCAAATATTGCTAAAAAAAATCAGTGAAACTGATCAGTTTTCCTTTGCATACAGTCCATCCCATCTCTCAGGTGTGGCTTATCGAGACGCTGATTAGACAGCATGATTATTGTATTTAGTTGCTCATTTGCAAATTTATACTGCTGTATTTTGTGATAGGAAAGCTGTAAACGTATCTTTGAGCCAACATTGGAGTGATATAATGCTAATCCAGACAATTCAGAGTCTGATAAATCTCTCTCATATCTGCAATTATTGATTTTGCTAGTAATCACACAAGAAGTTTTCTTGAGAGAAAAAAAAACTGCTTTAGCATCATAAACTGACTGCTATCAATGATCACAACAAATGGCATAAATTGAACCCTTGAAACATTTTACTGCTCTAAAGAGCCATGGCTGATGATGAAGAGAAAACAAACCTTTTACCTGACAAATTAACCAAATCTTGGAACAGTTTTATATTTAGCTTTCTCTCTTAGGCGTTATGCTCCACTTTCTCACATTTTTGCCTCAACAAAACCTTTAAAATGGTCCCAAAACTGTTATGCATGTCCAAAATGAACTGTCACGATGACTTATTTCTCTTTCAGTTGGTTGTGTGTAATTTGAGCATCATCTGGGTTCATACCTGAACAGAGTAAGAGCCGTCTCCCCAAAGGTAAGGCAGTCATCCGCAGTCAGCATGCTGAGATACGCTGCTTTCATGTAAGCATAGGTAGCCTGGGGAGGAAACAGTGTACTTACTACACCACTCTAATCATTTAGAAAGAAATCAAAGAAATGTTGCTACTTCAATTGAGAACAGATTTAAACCATCATTTCTATCTACATAAATAAGCTGCTCCTATTTAGAGGTTGAGGGGAAAAAAGGCCTCATCTGTCATACCTTGGACCATGAGTTCTCCTTGCTCAGCAGGTCGGCGTAGAAGTAGGCCATCTTCCAATGCCTCTTGTACGTGAAACACCACATCAGCTCCCAGTAGCACATGTGGTGGAACTGTTTCCACTGCTGTTGAGCCTCACAGCACTCCTCAAAGAGCTTGATAGCCTGTCAGCGAATGCACAGTGGTGGTTATGTTTACATGATCCCGTGCATTCTGTAAATCATTCAGGACAGCAAAGACTATTTCTTTCCAATATCATGTTGGATCAATAAACAGTCAATGCTTTACATCCATTGTATCAAATTAAATGTAAAAAGGGGAAAATATTAAAATCAAAGCCTAAATTTATAAGTTTGATTTCAGTTATTTGTTATACCATTTTTAGAACTTTAAAAACAAATGAAGCATATGTTTCGGTTTTCTTGACTATAGGTTTAGAGATCTGAAAATACCCTGAGGCTCAATCTGAATACCTCAAAGGACACTTAAGCCAAGGTGGAAGTGCATCAATAGTCACCATAATAAGGGCTATCTAGTAACGTGCCACTGACGTATTCCCATGATGAGAGTACTTACAGCATCCAGATTGCCTTTAATCTCCTCTATTCGACCGGCAAAGAACAAAAAGATGGATCCCTAGAAAAAATCAAAACGACATTTGCTATGACACAAGACAATTCAGTTCAGAAAGACATTTAATCTAAATAAATAAATATAATCTAAAAACAATTATTATCACACACCTTGGGGTATTTTTTCAAATATGGTTTCAAAAGCTTTTCTGCGTCTTCAACGTCTCCCTCCCCAGTTCCTGTAAAAAAAAACATCCAGAACTAACTGAGCCGAGTTTGCCATCATTGTTTTTCACAGGTCGGTGTGTTTTTGCGTCCTGGCTTACCTAGTATGAAGCTCATGAATGTGTGATAACATAGCAGGAGCATATTACACAGGAATGACCTGAAAGTGCTTTCTGCAGAGCCCTCCTGGAGTTGCTGAAGGCCGAACTCCTGCAGGAGCACACAAACATAGACAGACATGAGCATAAGTTAAGCCTCTGCTAAGGGAAGATCAGCAGGTAAAATCATAAACAGAACCAAAATACTTGTACATATCCTATGATGTAATGGTGGGGTGGAGGATCAGACTTGTCTGCTATATCTACAATGTTAGAGGACCTCGTAAAAATGTCCTCTGTTTGGGTGCCCTCTGCTGGAGACTTCCAGTAAAAAGTGAGGTAAGCAACACCTCCCAGTTAATTCTGCTTTCTATATTGTTTGCATGAATAAAATAAAAAATATAAGAACCATTGACGGGTCATATGAAGACAAACGTAAAAGTGAGAGAATTTAACTTGCCTTAGTCATTATGATCAATCAATCAAAGTCAGTTTGGAGCTAAAAAAAACCTTTCATTTCATCCTTTTAGAAAACCTTTCATGTTTACTACAGTCATAACTGTGTTCAGCAAATGATTCATGATGACATAATATTCAACCAGTCAATGAATACTGAAAGGAATCATTTCTGTTAATGGAAGGGATCCCTCTCCATTTCAAGAACTTTAAAAAGATGTTCTGTTTACTCAGAATGACAGGAAGTCTAGGTGGGAGAAAGGTCACCACGAGCTGTTGGATCACTTAAGGATCATTACCAGAGTCTCACAGCCGTATTTAGAGACATGAACACATGCCTTTATCATATATGCAGGTATGTCAAAAGTCGGTCCTTGAGGGTTGCTGTCCTTCGGGTATTAGATGTTTCCTGTTCCAGCACAGCTGATTTTCATTAATAGTTGTTTAACAGGCTTTTGATGACCTGCAATCAACAGAATCAGGTGTGCTAAGGCAGGGGAACCTATAAAACTTGCAGGACAGCGTGCCTTCAGCATGCCTGATATAATGCAATACTCTGTTTTTGTCAGAAATGGTTAAAAAAAAAAGGGCCCACATATCTAAGATTATAAATCTGTTTTAACTACCTTCATTGTGACTGAATCTAGGGAACATTTTCTTTTAAACTATTAGGATATTTAGTTTCATATTTTTTTTTTTCAGAAAAGGTTCAGGGTTTGACAAATGCAACTTAATCAGTTCTTCTAAGGCCTATTTAACGAAAGCTGAATTCAGAAATTCCAGAACGAGCGATAAAGCCAGGATGCATCTAGCATAAGGAGTGGATCCTATCTTCATCCATTCCAAGAAGGCCATGCCTGGCTCCTAAGGTGCAACTAAGAGACATCCAGCTAAACGCAGATCTGATGTTTTTTTTTAAATAGACCATGAGGTCGATCCCAGATTCACTGATTCAGCAAACAATGGTGGATCAACTAAATGCCTAAATAAAACACACATTCCCTAACCAACTGTCCTAACCGACACACCAACTTAATAAGTTACTTGTCATTTTTCTCAAACTAACAATTATTAACCTAAAATAAAGGCCAATATGGTAAAATGGGCAGATCTTAAAGTTTATAGATTGGTTATCATGTATTTAATGCATTACTGCTGTATTTACCAAAAAAATGAACATAAATAAATAACACACCGGCAGGACGTGGCAATCATTCAGAAAATCTTTGTATGTAATCAGAGTGAGTTACTGGCATATAAATAGAACAAAAGAAATGAAATAATATGACTATGCACTTTTAATAAAGAGCCACGATTTCAGGAAAATCTTGACTTAATTCCTTATCTTGGTTTTAATGAAATAGGCCTCTGAAAAATGTATTGATACCAGAATTAAAAACAAGAATTATAGGTGAGGGAATACTTAATAATCCCTCTTCCTTGTTAATCTCCGATTGGTGGAGCTGCCTTACTGAAGACGTGTAAACAGCTGGGACAGTGAACTTCGAAAGCAAGCATCGTTTCTTCTCTTTTTGCTTTGTCTGAATTTAAACAATTTGGACGTTTTATTCCTAAATTTACCAAATTTCAAGTTCATCACATCTGCAGTTTCTTTGAACCTGTATTTGAATTTTAAATACATTTTATTTAGTTGTATTTGCTGTACTAGTTTTTGCTTTTATGCTGTGATAAAAAATGACATGAATTAAATGTATTTTTTGGATTATTTGGAATTATTTTGTGAGTTTCTGTTCATTTTACCTTAAGCCTTGCTTATCCTGTTTTTTTTCTTATTGTTCTTATTGTTTGCTTGTTACTGTATGATATAAATCCTTACTGTTGGTCTTGCTGTTTATCAAAAGTGGCTCATCTCTAAAAAGACAAAAAAAAAAAAAATGATTTGTTGGTTGAGTAAGACTCACCTTATTACCAGAGAATCCTACAAACTCCAGCAGCTTCAGTGTTCGTGTCGGCAGCATGGAAATCATCTACAGGAGGCAGAGGTACAGGAAAAGCTCACACTATCTCAAGATATCTTAAATTAAGGGTAAACACCAACTAATTCTAAATTCACACAAATAGGATCAGGTCTGTTTTTGTTATCTATGTATTCTATTTGCTTCTTAATATCTAAATAATGTTGAATATATGTTTTAAACATCAGTTTGGGCTTCTAAAACCTAATGGCCAAGTTTTGTTTTTCCACACTCACTAGATTGAAGGCTCCGACTCCCAGCTTAACGCCGCCCTCGAAATGACCGTGATTGTCACCGTGTGTGTATCCAGAAGACTTCAGGACGGTGTGGAGCTCTCTGAGAGGACGAGACAGACCAGGAAATTTGAACTAAAGCACAATATCAAATCCTGCCACAAAGTGTGGAACAACATTTTTTAAATTCTTATAAAGCAGCAGAAGTCTGAGCTAAGAGTGAAGATTCTCACTTGTATGTCTGGTAGCTGTTCCTCACTTTAATACCTCCTTTGATGAAGTTAATCATGTTTTCATCCTGAATAGAAAGAAAAAAAGGTTATATATGGACAGATTCCCCTGCAGGCTGCCATTTGTCTGATGTGTGAAGGCTGACCTGAAGGAAGGTGAGTGCTGCCCTCTGCAGTAGACATTCAGCATAGCAAACCTCTGCATGAAGTTCCTCTGAGGTGAACACTAGCAATTATTCATCCATACAGGTTGGTTGTGCACAGAGGCAGCAACAGCAGGATATATACAGGCTTACATATGTGGCATGTTAATCTTAATGCACCAAACAGGATTTAAACTAAAAACTTCTCTCCGTTTAGACTGATGCACCAACATTTAAGAGACAACACCACGCAAACTACTGATATCTAGAAGACTGTGGTGAAATATTTAACTCTCACTGACCTTCTGTGAAGCTTTTTGAGAAGCTTGACTTCTTTCTGTTTCTAAAAGGGAAAACAGACAAAAATAAAGTTCTTTTTAAAAATATCGACTAAAGTCAGTTTAGATTTACAGCACGGTGCAAAAGTACCCATTCAACTTTTTTTTTATTTTAGGTCAACAATCACAGAGATAAATATATTTTATTGGGTTGTAGACTACAAAGTGCTGTACAGCTGTGAAGTAAAGGCAAATTTAATTTTATTTATTTTCAATTTTTTTTGTTCTAATATAAATACAATACTAAAACAATCGCTGTGCATTCGTGTTCAGCCTGTCTGAGCAACTATTTTGTAGAAACATTTTCTTGAACATACAGTTTAAGTTTTTTTTTTTTTTGTAGGTAGGTCTTTTGCACATCAGGTAATTATGTGCATTTTCTTGAAATAATAAAGTTAAGAATATCTGTGAAGAGCAGTTTTAAAGTCGTGCCACAGGTTTTCAATCTGATTAGGTGTGGACTTTGACTAGGCCATTCTAAACATGCTTTGGTTTGATCCTGATCCTAACCTTCTCTCTCAGCCTCTAACAGGTTTTTCCTCATAGCTCACCCTCTATTTAACCAAACCACCTTCTTATACACATATCTTCCCATTACCGTCTTCATAATAGCATGATGCTGCCACTACCATGTTTCACTGTATGTAGGGTGTGCTCAGGGGGATATGATGTATTCATTTTGAACAGTGTGGCTAGTGTAAGCCAGAAACAAGCTTCATCTATATATATTAATAGATAGATTATCCCAGCTGGGAGAATCTATCAACAGCTTATTAGTTTATTTATTATTATTTATCTATTTTTAGTTTCTAGATTTTATTTAGTGTGGCAGAAATGGGGGACAGCTAGAAATGTATGCCTCACTACAGATTCTTTTTTCTTTTGGTAATATACTTTAAATTAATCTATTCATTTTTTCCCCCCAATGTACAACAGTGCGCTGCTCACATATAAAAGTTTTGATCTTTATGGCTGCATTGTGACAAATGTGGAAAAGAGAACTACACAACCGGTGGCGTAACACTGCCTTTCATTTGGTTCTCATGTATTAAATGCTTCAGCGGTGCTAATAATTTCCATAAAGGAAACTGCAGGTCTGGTCACATACTTTAATAATTTAGCAGGTCTCTGTAATATTTTCATGCTTATGAGTCAGGATTGTCCCAGCTTGTTTTTCAGCTTCTGTATGACGTCAATCACAGACTTCAGTGTTCAAAAGCTGCGTCAACGTGTGTCTAAATTTCTGAATCTGCAACTTAAATAGGAATCATTCAACTAAAACTTCAGACAAGCTGTTTTATTTTATACAATATCTTTGTTAAGTAGAGAGGACCTATGCTCTGCCTGTACATTTATTACTTTATTGCTGGTGGAACAGCTGTATTTCTCAGCTGCATTTTCAGACTGTGGGAAAGTCTCACCGCTGACAGAGAGCCTGCGCGTCCTTCATAGTACAGCCCGCAGTCAGAATGTGTTGAGGGTCGAAGGTCATCATGGCCTTCATTTCTAAAATAGTGGCGTAGGTCAAGGCGTGATACATGCTGTCTTTGGATCTGTCAAAACAAAACAAAAAGGCAGGTGTGAGTTATTTTATTTCTAGACCTGACAAATGGTGAAAGAAACATGATGAGGAAGATAAACCTTTTTATAAGTCATACTCTTTCTTAGACCAACATCTTTTGTTCAAGAAGGATTGACCCCACTGGGTTTTAGTAAAAACATCAGCTGCATTTTTTTTATGGCTCTTCTAGTTGGACTAGTTCAAATTCTGGTTACACCAGTTCTTCAAACATCATCAGGACAAATTCCCCCATGTATATACGTTAAAGTAAAAACAGCCCACTGCAGAGGTATCCCTCTGGAGCCAATCAGGGTGGTGGTCCTCGTGGTAGAGATAGCTGAATGTGTTCGGTCTTTAGCAGAGTAAAAGACATGGTTTGGCTGTTTGTTTTGCTGATAGAGGTGAGCAGGCAGGAATGCGGCAGGTTTGCTCTCACTACACGTCAGCGCTCTTCACCACACCGAGTCATTGACCTGCCGCGTGATCCGTCAGCTCTAACTGGTTGTATACTAATGTCTGCATGAACGAACTTCACAGCTCACAGAAAATTTGCTGGGAAAAGAAAAACTGGACAAACAGCAGCAACCTTGACCTCCTATACATAAGAGGTCAATTTTTGCAGGAAATTTGTGTGAAATTCAAATTTTGTCTTAGCACATAAGCAATCAGCAATGAAATAAATTACTCAGATATTGAACTTGAATGGCTTTAATAATGGTTTAAACTATGTCAAAGCTGAATGACAACCAGGAAGTAAGAAGAGCAGGCAGCCAAACAATCCTGAGCCACAGGAAAAACCACTAAGATTTGCTTTACATTTCCATTTTCTAGGCTAACTAAAGCGCAACAGCAATTCTAACACTGACTGAAACCTTAAAGCTGAAGACATGAAATTAGATGTAATGATTAGATGTTTTTTGTTGTTTTTTTTTACCAGAGACTTGGTTATTTTTAACACAATGTTCCATTATTCAAGGGAGGAGCTGTAATGTAATCTCCTTTAAAGACTTAACTCCAGGCACGCCTTGGTCCACGCTCTACCCATGCTAACTCGAATCATAGAGCGTAGCAGTAACCGGAGCATCACTGCACGCAAAGGGGACTAAATTCAGCTGAACAGCTGTAGGAAACCAGAGTCCTTGTCTGGACAATAGTTTTATAATTGACAGTCACATTTATTTGCAAGTAAACACTGAATGCATTTTTGCCTGTGTTCCTGTTAAGGGCGCTCGGATCTCAGCCCAAACAAGATCTAAATTAAGCCATTTTAAATGAGTAATGCATCATTGAACAACACCAACAATTTTTTGTAATCCTGGTTTATTAGGTGTGTTTTTATGCAAGCAGAAGCCCCAAAAGAAGAATGTTACCTCATTTTATATTGCTATTATTTAAAAAGTGAAATCTCTCTATGTGTGCATGGTTTAGAAAAACATTTTTCATCTTTAACGCTGCTCACTATAGTGAAGAGAGAATGCATTGAGTGCTGCAGTTGCCCGCCTGTGTGGCATGACATGATCTGCACAGTGTGCAAATAAAAACTCACTAAGAGGGAGCAAAAGCTGCTAAAGTACTTAAAACCTTGTTTGTACTTATTTTACTTGTTTTTATTCTGCTTTTATTTTCCATCTACATTCTGTCCATTTTATTATTTAACTAATGTAGAGCACTTTGAATAATCTTTGTAGTGAATTGGGCTGTACAAATAAATTTCCCTTGGCTCTCTGTAGGTTTTATCTGCACGGGACTGACTAGAGCTGCACTGAAATATGCAGAAATAGGTCGAATTATCTCTGAAATCACATTGAACAAAGAGTCTAAACATTCCAACATTAGCCTTCAGCAAACCACTCTGAAAGAGAACATTAGGAGGAAGGACAAGGTCTAAATTTATTAAAGACTTGAGGTGTTCAATCTGATATATCTCTAGAAGCAAATATAAATGTATTTGTACCAGGCTGCTTGTTGGTAGCTTTTTTTGTTTGTTCTTTTTTATTATTCGAGCTAACTCTGTTGCTGTCAGGGAAACAAACACTGGATCTAAAACAACATACACTAGCTTTAATATGTGACGCAAGTGCAATATCAGTGTAGGTCATTACTCTGTTTAAATGTGTTATGTTGTTTATATAGATGGACACCTAACCAATAGCATGGGTAGATGCAGTGATTTTTCAATTAAAATTAGCATTAATATTAGTCTGCATGTAAGGCAGGGATCTGGTAAGCATATTAGCAAATTAATACTGCATGGCTCTTTCTATCACATTGCAATGATGCAAATGTTCTCCCTCCCAGCTGACTGACTCCCCTGTTGGGCTGCTCTCCTAAATACTCACTGAATTAGATTCAGTAAAAATGAATTAACCTCCTGCTGTTCTTAGTAATTTGGTTCTTCACCAGTCAGTTTAAGGTCGAGTGACTTTAGTTGTTCCCGTCACATGAACGGCCAGCACCTCTGTAACGACTGTAACTTCACATCCTCTCTTTGATAAATGAGTAACTAAAAGAAAATACAATAAAACAGCCTATGATGAATACAAAATACTTTTTGTACCCAAATAAAAACATTTAGCAATCTTTAATTTAAAAAAAAGGGAAATCTAAAGTAAAGCTAGGAACAACTCACATTTCCTCTTTGATAGACAAGTATTTTGGTATTACCGCTTTAACATAAGAAAATGCAGAAAATCAATATTAACAATTAAGACCTGTGAATAATATAAAAAGGGCTAAATAGAAATGAAGCCTTGTACCTATACCAGCCTCTTCATCAGGTTACCTCAAACTATGGCTGAGCAATATGTCTGAAAAATGTAACACTATATAAGCCTTTCATAAGCTTTCACCTTTAAAAACAGATCAGCCCTGCTACCAGTTAGGCAGTGAGAGTCTGAGAGGCTAAATCTGCCTCAATCCCACAGATTATCATGTGGTTCTAGATTAAGGTTCTGTGGAATTATGGAAAATATCAGATTTATTTTCTATTGATATTGGTCTATCGTCATATACTGATATTGATTTATCTCTAATATATTGAGATGATTAAATTATGTTTAATGATCAATCTTGTCTGGATAATAAAAAAAGAAAAAACATTTTTTATTGGTTTGATCTAATTTTCTCCTCTTAGATGACGTGTTTTCATCAGCTGTAAGAGGAAAATAATACCAGGCAGCAGAAATAGAGGCTGACTCATTGGAACTCAGCATGATAATGCATTAGTTTCAGTCCAGTTAAGTGTGTCCACATGTAAGCACTTATCCAAGCTGAGCAGGTTAACGGATGGAGAAATTAGTGATCTGAAAAGACAAAATACAAAAACACTACAGCAGAGATTTGTTCTGGTGTTTTAACTCTTTGGGGTTTATTGTTTTAAAACAGATAAATTGAAGGGGCAAAAAAACCCATAGCAGAAGAGTTTAAGTATTTCTTTAACATAAAAATCTTTATTTTTAAACTATGGAGTGAATTTTGTTCAATCATTGTTGTCAGCAATTAACATGTTTTGTAAATGGAAATAAAACTTCATAATCAAATAAGGTTTTGAAGGTAATTTTGCTGTTTTATTTTTTCAAAAGATATTTTTTCATTTATTGTATCCTTTTTTACATTTTTTAAAAATATCATATTTCAATTTTTTTTTTCCAAATTCCACCGTTAACACCAAGTTTTTAAATTGTATTCTTTTCAAATTGTGCTTTAGAGATCATATTCCTATGTTATGATCAAAATGCATTTTTAGTGGTCTGCATGGACATGAGAAAGAAACATACCGGTCAATCTCCGCGTGAAGAGAGCGGGTTTGTACTGGGCTTAATGTTTAGGCTAAATCTTTCCAGTTTTAGGCCAATTTGTTTAACCAAACTTATTTCTATTTTCTAAATGCGCACGGAAGAAACATTTTTGCTTTAAATTCATTAAGTCTACTTAATTGTCCTCAATATTCAGTAGAAAGGCTTTTAAACTGTATGATCTTAAATGTTTTGTGGATCTTTCCACAGTCTGCAGGGGGTTTGACCCATTTCTCCTGACAGGACGTGGAAGGGAGTCAGGTTTGTAGGCCATCATGTTTTAGCTCTGGCCAAAAGTTTCCTGTTTTGTGACAAACTCCCACAAACATTGACCTTGTCTCTTTAGGACAATAAGTAATGTAGTGGTATGTTAAGCATCATTATCCACATGGCTTTAATTTTTCCCTTTAGCGTGTTTTCCTCATCGTGATACCATCTATTTAACTGTTTGACACCCTCCAACCAGCGTTAGCCACTATCTTAACAAAGTCTTTTGCTTGTGCTGTGGAAGAAGAAAAAAAAAAAAAGAGTTTGGTAATCATAACTAATCTAAAACAAAATATGTTTAGATTTAACATTATTTAGTAGTCTTTGATTGTATTTAATATATCAATAGAATAAATGGTGGCTTTTTAGAAAGTTAGACAACACTAAAATCTATCAATTAAAGCTGCAGTCTGTAACATTGAGAAGAGAGCAGACTTCGACTGAAAATTTGAAGAAAAACAGGTTTCACGCCACTCCCCCACCCTCTCTGCTTCACTCATGCCCCACCTCCAAGCTCCACCCCTCTCACAGCATCTGCGCGGCTACCGCATGCGACCAGAAGCGTCCAAGCAGCGTACGCGGCATGGAGTGTGAACCGGTAAGAGCGATAACACTCACCTCCAAGCAGCTAGATATAAGATGCTGGTTATACCGAAGTTTGCCGTGTAAGCAGTTGTCGGCAGGGGCAGTAAGGGAAGTTTGTCTTTCGCTGGTGGCTGTCGCTCCGCCATGCGTTATTCAGCGTGTGTGAGCTGTGATTGACACTCCATCAGACGCTCCTCTGGCTGTGATTGAATTATTCTTTCCAGATTGAAATACAGGCAGTATGTGGGACCAATTGAAGCAGTTTTTTTCACAGGTTACATATCACATGTACTGCTGTCTGGGCATAGGGACAGTTTTAGCCAATATGACAAAAAAGTGATTTTTAAAAACTTACAGACTTCAGCTTTAATCCCAGTTGAGTAACTATTTATCAGCTCAAGGTGTCAGGTGACAGAAAGCGTGTCTTACTGGAAGTCAGCACAGAAAATTAAAAGCCGAGGCTATAAGGACTGGCCCACCCCACTTGAATCCTTCTATGGAGCAGGAAATATTAGCTACAGTGTGATAAGAATGTTGATAATAGTCCAAAGAATAAAAACCCAACAATAGAGTAACTTGATGACTGCACTGGAGTACAAAACATGAGGCTGGGTGGGACTGATCCTCGGTCTTACAAAGTTATCAATGAAACACAAAGCAAGAAATCTTGGAAGAGCTGCTGCCAGTGGCAGACTCTTCCCAGCTGGCTGAAAACATCACTAAAATATGTTACTCTAACTGTCTATTCACTAATGTTTTATTAAGAAGCAAAGGCCATCAAGATTAATTCAAAATAAATGTAAAATATATTGAAATACTGCTGTGGAAATTTATTGCCTCATCTGGTCCTGATAGTCAACAATTTGCCCACAACGCCTACAGCAAACAAGAAAAGGTTCACTTAAGAAGAGTATGGCTGATATTTCTGTTGTGTTTAATCAATCTTTATCACATTCCTGTACACCCACTGCTTTCTCCATCAATTCAGAGTTTTTGTTCACCTCTGATGAGTGATTGTGTGTATTCAGCAACTTGAGCTACTACCTTTCAGCTATAAAAAATAAATCAACTAAACAGCTTTAGTGTGGGGACGGTTATGATGCAGGATGTAATTCACTTTTGACATTAGATGATCCTCCATACGGGCATGTGAACTGTAAGTGCCGGGAAGCATTTCTCTATGTTCATGTTGAGGTTAACACTATCACATGAAACCAATTCTCTTTTATGTTTAGATTATCGGTCATGACAACCTTATATTTTCCTCTCATCTGTGATCAAACTTTTACCAATGATTTTCAATGAGCTATTGCCGTCCAGCAGATGTTGAATGCATTGCAAGTAATAAGGTCTAAGCAGTGCTTATAGCTGCGAGATGTGCGAGATACTGACCACTATTTGGAAGAAACACCAGAATTTCCCCATTGAGGGACAGTAAAGGGATTTTCTATTCTATTCAACTCTATTCTATTGTTTTTGATACCGACCACTTTTTGGAAGAAAAATATGGCAAAGCCTCAGTGGACATAAATGAATAGGATGTCATATGCTGTAAATTAAGCTCCACTATGCTGACATTTTAGAAATATAAAGCAAATCTCATCAGGGTAAGTGAAGCTCCTTATGTAGTAAGTGTAAAACCATGACACACCAAGAGAGCAAAAGATGGACAAACCAAGAGTTAAACGACTACAGTTGTTTCTTCATTTGGACTCATTCTTTTAGAGGAAATTTTATAACAGGGTTAGGAAGGAATGAGGAAATGCAGCAGCTCAAAAAAGGCAGGTGGAGGAAATAAGACACATGCTCAAACTACATTGTTTCAAAGGTGGATTTTAGTTTTTTTCCTGCTTAAAAAACTTTAAAGTCCATCTGCCCAAAGCTTTTTAATGAACCGTATCCATTTAGGAACAATGTAAATGTAAAAGGGTGGCCTTTAGAAAAAGGTAAAATTTATTTACGATGGTCTATTAACTAATTAGATTATATTTTGGTGCGTCTGCAGCTGCTGTTTTTAGGATTGGTGTCTACAGTCTTGCTTCATGTAAGCATCAGTTAGCTGGGATGATGTTAAAGTGACAATATGCTGTCAAAAAGGTCATCCAGGTCATTAAGTTTCAAATGAAATGTTGATGAAGCACAGGACTCTTGATATCCAGGTCACTGATCAAGGTTATTTAACCGCTGCATGATTTCTGTCAGGAAGTCCTCTAAACTAGGCACTACATGAAGCTCTCAAGCAACCAAAAAAATAATTTAACCAACACAAAGATGATTAGAACATTCCAGAGAAGATTAATCCAACACAATAACCAGCAATCACAACTCATAACTGAACCACTTCAGTTAGATCTAGAATAAATACACTCATAAGCAGAGAAAAGGTTCAGTAAAAGCAAATCAAACCCCAAATCTCCACTGTCTGCAGTATCCTTTCTGTATCAAGTAGTCTGCATATGTTCTTATAAAATCCCTTCTTTACCAATGAGATCTGAGCCTGGAGCGCATTAAATCTGTGTTAATTTCATTTTAAGGCTGTGGTCTTACCTGATTGAGAGACGGGCCTGCGCCTCCTCAAAGTCATTTCTGAGGAACAGATCGAGGGCAGCCATGCAGTCCTCCAGAGCCACCGAGAGGTCGGACCGAGAGCACCTGCAGGACCACATACATCCAGATTAAACACAATAAAATGTTATACAGTATGTTTGAGCTGATATAAACAAGCTGAAAAACTTAATTTGTGTTATTTCATTAATTAAAACTGAACACCACATTAAGCATAGCTATCCTGATAAAGTAATCTAAAATTATTAATGCATTTTTTATTCTAGCTCTTTTCTATGTTTCATTCTCTTTCATATCAGACCATCACTGCTGACCTATACATGCTTCCTGTTTATAACATTTTTCACAATACAAGTGCTGTACTCTAGATAAGAAAATAAAAAACAGGAACAAAGGCAGCATGAGCCTGATAGATGGACCGACCTGATCTCTTTCTATCTTTGCGTTACACTGTAAATTACAGAGGAAATCAGTAACAGCTAAAGCTGCTTAAAAAAACAATGTTTTTATCCAGAAAACATAAAACTGTAAAAGAGTAAATATTTGTCTCAAATATGACTCTAGCCTGTTACATGTGTTGAAAGATGACCAGGTCATGTCAGGACTCAGTCACCTTTGGCTTCATCTTCCAGATGACCCTCACGTGACAGCTTCCCTAAATGAGCACAAGTTATGGCTGACAAAAGCTACACGTGAAATCATGTTTCCCTATGATGAGTAGCAGCATCAGCTTGGGATTCTTCACACACTCGATTAGGACTGGCCTGAGGTCAGCAGAGCCTCGGACTATATGGTGGAAAGTTAGCATGACACTAATAAACACTGTACTTGACAAACAGCTTTTTTCCTGCTTATTTTTGTCATAACAAAGCTAATTCCCAGAGTATTATTTCTGCATGATGTACTTCCTCACAATGCCCCTATATACAGGAGGTTTCTGCACCTCCACCTCTAGTTTCAGTCCTACTATGAGAATCAATATAATCAACTTATTAGCAACTTGTGAGGATGCAGGTAAGGGGAGTTTCTGTGCAGAACACACACCACTATCACCTTTCAGTTTGTGCAGTAATTTACACATGACAAATTAGTTTCAGTGCACATTTTACAAATTTTAACATTAAGCAAGACTTAACGCTAAATAAGTTAATCATATCAAGGCTTTACAATCCTAAATTCCTCTTCTTGTATGATAAGTATGCAACTATGAGATCTGGGGTTGCCTTTGAGAACATTTTATCTATGAAATGCAGCCTAAAATATTTACACCTTTGTTTAGCTTTTTTTTGTTGTGAAATTAAGGAGTGTTTATGCATCCCCCAAGCTTAGAAGCCTATATGTACCTGTGTGCATGTATTTTTTTATTTGTAGGGGGCCTGAAAGGGTCTTTCCTTTTCTTGTTTGTGGTTGATTTGCTTCAGATGCTTGGTGGGATGTTTTTTTTTTTGCGGCAGCCCAAGCAGTGAAGGGACCCCATGCGCACAGTGGCAGTAGTTCCTAAAGCATTAGGAAAATTTGAGCTACTTGGAGGATTCACATGTCTGGTGAGGGTGTGAAGAAGTTGGGAATCTTGGAATCTGATGAGCACGGCCAGCTGTTGCAGGGGTGCTCATGTGTTCATGGTTAAACATGGGTGCTACAAGGCTAAACCAAGATATGTTGCTGAAAGAATGATAAACCAACAGAATTGGACTAAGGAAACTTTTTGTATGCCCAGAACAGTTTTCTTATTCCAAAAGAATGCACTGAATATATAATGCACCCCTAAATATTTGTCTAAGACTGCAAAGACTACCAGCTTTATAACTGATTTCCAGTTATACGTCTCAGTCAGGAGGAGAGGTAGCCTGCAGTAAGTTAGATCTAATGCGAACAAGTCCAGTCTTAATAACAAACATTAAACAGGGAAATACCAGTGCAAAAGCAGAGCAAATAATGTACCAAACAATGGGGACTTGTAAACTGTTAAATTCTTGTCTGTTAGCCGCACAGAGAAACAATTAAATCATGTCATGAAGGCAGACAGGATCACCATGATGGAGGAGCACACACAGCTCCGGGCAGGCTGGGCTAATGACATGCGGGTGACTCCTGCCTTCACCATATGACCAGCAACAAGGAAAAAGCTCAGTTTCCTGATAACACATAGACTCGTTCTGAGGTAAAAAAAAAAAAAAAAACACACACACACGTACAATTGGTGTGCCTTCCTTCATAACAATTCAGTCTGAAAATGTAGCATTAAAGGATTGTGTTTTCAAGAAGTTATGTACTGAATAACTGTAATAATCAAAATAATGATATTCCACAGTATAAATAGCATAACCATTTAAAGGGCCAAGAAATTAAAACAAGCACGCCTACATGTCACATGTCCTCCCACACGTGACTCCTGACTCCATAGAGCCAGTCTGACCTGCACTTTCCTTCATGTTTCCTCTGTGCAGCTACTATCAATTAATTTACTCCTATTGTTTATTTTGAACTAATCTCAGTAGTAAATAATAAAGGGGATTATTTTGGTCTGATCTGTAGATACAGATAAAGTGAATATAGTTTGCATGCATTTTAAAATATTTAGTTTATCTGATGTAGATAAAGTGACATGTGAAATGCTATTAGGATAGGCCCAGTCTTAAATTGTCAGCTAATGTCTAATGATATAAACTCTTATTGTTCTTTCAGAGTAAGCAGAAAATAGGTATAATACATTTTGAGGCGTTTTCTTATTTGCTGAGCTCTTTTTCTTTATCATAATAATAAAAATAAAAAAAGATAAACTGTACATCATCACCGGTTAACATCCTCTGGTCTTGAGATTGTTACCAGATAATGTATATCCTCTGTTAAGATCAGCACAGACGATTCATGCGTATCACTACAAACAGAAACTACACAGCCTCCCAAAGTGAACACAAACTTTGCATATTCAAATTCATGTTATACGTATGTATGTTTTTTCTGAATCTAATATCTAAAATTTCCAACAGTTAGATACTAGATTCTTGTAAACAGCTTTAGGAAAAGGGTTTGATATCCATAAACAGCCAAAACAGACTGAAGTATTTACATTTTCGGACTTATCTGTAATTCCTACACTAAAGGTATAACATCATGTAGCGTTTGAATGACAAGAACTTTAGAGCAAGATACAGCTGAGTTTTTAATTAGCGTTTGCTATAACCTCGCACTTCTCCACACACCAAAATACTCTACTGTAAATTTTATTTAACTTACAGCCGTCCGCTATTTACTTGGGCTTAGACAAACTTTATTGTCATTTTCTACACACAGGGTGTATACAAAACGAAATTTCTTTTTGCAAAGCTCTCAAGACGTTTCCATTTCTTAAGGCGCAGCAATGATCAAATGTAAAACTCGGACTGAGATATGATTTACAGCTTTCGCAACATTCAGCTTTTTTTATTCAACATTTAACAGTCTAACAGCAGTGGGGAAGAAGCTGCATCGGATGCTTTGAAGCCCCTTCCCAGAGGGAGAACAGTCCATGGTGGGGGTGTGAGGCGTCATTTATAACCCTTAGGTCAATTTATACAGTTTCCTTTAAACATAAGAAATTTCTGATTGTATTATAACAAGACACCTTCTTATATAATCACTTGTCTTATTGCTGTTTAAATATAAAAAAATTTGAATTACTTTTTAGATGTGGTGTGCAACTGAACTAAACTCTAAAGTATAATTTACCATCTTATCAATCACAACCCCAATTTCATAGTCATATACCTGACTGTAGCAAGTAATTTCTGGCCAAAGTAAATTGTTTATAATGAATTATGCAAATAAATAATCACAGAATTGCGTAAATTTAATTGTACTCTAACTTCTAAATATTTTTACAGCACGCCCCTTTCTCTCTGATAGTAAAGCTCGTCATTGTCACAGTTGACTCTTATGAATATAGGAGAGATTATAACCCTGATTATAACCCAAAATAACTTCTTATGGGATATATTAATTAAAATAACAATCAATAATAATAATCAATAAAAGGAGTCAGTTAAGTTAAAAATATAATGGCCTCTCTGTTAAGTTGAATGTCTGATTATAATTAAAGATAAAAGCCTGACTCTGTCAACAGGATTTAACATAATGGATCACCACTGGTTAATAAACTTCATAATTGATGTTAATTTAATAGCTTTGACGACTCTTTTCTTCAGGAAACCACCATCTCACTTAGTGAGCTCTAACTAGAAACCAATATAACTGGTACCACCTGATTAGAAGGCAAGTTTCTGGCACTTTTAGGTTTGAGGAAACAGCATATCAATAATTTTCATTCAGTACATGACCAAGACCTTTAAAACGAGAAAAAAGCAGAAGACAGAAGCAGCTAAACAATCAGTCGGACAAAAAGAACCCGTCAGCTCCAGGATGTGCATACCACGCATCGTCCCAATAATTCAATAAAGTTTCAAGTCAGCAATTCTGTTAATTTCTCCAGAGAGCAACTTACACAATGCTTTTCATTATCAGCCAGATGCACACATAAAACCATCACACCATGTGGTCATGCACACCGGTTTTTGCACTAACCCACGCACGCACGTAGCCCCACAGGAGTGACGAAGCATTAGTTTGTCGACTCATTCCAGCCCGTATCAAGCCCTTAGAGGCTTGTTTATATAAAAGTGTAAGCTCGCCTACTTGCCTGACTGTCAGAAGACCAGAAGAAATTCATTTCCCCCTCATGTGATGAAGCAAAACATGCAACATGTTATCTTACCCGGTGGACAGAGTGTCGTCTTCTTGTGACATTTTCATCTGGTAAAGTGTGTTAGAAGGAAGACAGAGAGGTAGCAGACAGTAAATTTGCAGAAGTGAGCCTCTGGCCTTCACTGGCGGTGCAGAGTAAATAATGATCTGCGTTTCTTTCAGTGGCTGCAGACACTAGAGCAGAAGCAGCAGAAGAAAGGAGAGGGAGAAGAATGAATGAGCGAAGGTGGGAGGGAAGGAGGGAGGGGAGGAGGAGGGAGGAAGAGGTCAGAGGCAGCAGCAACAGCAGCCTTTAATGAGATTGGCATGACCATCACACATGAGGAGAGAACACACCATCTGTGCTGCCCTAAACACACACACAAACACACAAATAAAAAAGCCTGGACCACCTCCCCTCATTTCCAACCTCACTGCAGTGTGTGTTCTGATTGGTCAAAGCAAACTAAGAGGGTGGGGTTTAAATGTCCAAAGCTCCAGAGCCTGATTACTTTTTTTATACAAGCTGGTATAGAAGGGCAAAAGAAAAGAGAAGAGTGAGAATAAGAAGATATAGCTCTATATAGGTCAGAGGTAATGATTGCTGTAGAGTTCCAATTGAGTGTGCTGCAGTGCCAGAGAGTGAGGACTGCAGCGTGTCCTGAAACAGAGGCCACAGACGCAGCACAGCTGTTCCCACTGGGGGGGAAACTCAGAAAACAGCAGACGACATCCCAACCATCGGTTTAACACTATGTTAAAGAGGACTGACCACATCTACACCTCATATAACTATTCTTTTTGTTTTTATATCTGTAGTGGGCAGGAGCTGCATGGAGGACAGAGGCTCTAAGCATAGGTCTATCCCTGCACCAACCATCAGCAGCTTTGCTAACAGAAAATGTGCTGAATGTCACATCTGTTTTCATACAGCCACATTTCTGACAATAGTTCTTAACCCAACCCTGCCATTGCCAGGTTCACTTAATTATAGAGAAAGATAGAGCTTCACTGCTAATTATTGTGGCAGAGAGTTGAATACACTTTCTGTTTCTGCATAATGTCTTAATGTCTGTGGAAATATGTCAGCAGCAGCCTAGAGGGTCTACAGAGAGACATGTTTACTCATCATATCTATAAAATAGCTCTAGCTCAGTCAGAACACAATGGCAGCTTTTTTGTCCAGTAATTTCTTTTCAAGTTTTGCAAAGGTTTTTTTTTTTTTTTTTTTTTTTTTTTTTTTTTTTTTTATCAGATCTAGACCTACACTTTGACTAGGACATTCTAAAACATTAATTATCTGTTTTTCTTAGGGTGCATCCATTCTGATAGAAGGCGAACATCTGCCACAGTTTTCTATCAGGAGTGTCCCGTTAGCTCAGTCCATCTTTCTTTCTACCAACACTTCACTACATTTGTGCCCAAAAAGTTGCAGTCTTCTGACCAGAGGACTTCCTTCTGGATATTTGCTAGTTCACCCATGCAGCCAACCCAATGGAAACAGTAGACAGCAGATTTGTTAAAAAATGTTAAAAGGGAGGTAAAATAATCTAAACCAGAGAAAATAAAAGCTGCAATATTAATCTTCTTGTTGGATTTTGTACAAGTTGCATTAAATTTAAAGTTTATCAAATTGTATCTTATGCTAGAGCAGCACATGAAAAGAGATGGTGGTCTGTTTGAATGTAAGCTAATCTCTAATTTTGACTCATTTTTGACTCATTTGGTGTTTTCAGCAAACAATAAGTCACATTGTTAGAGATACTTTTGGTCTTAGCAAGTGAACTGATGTACAAAATACAGAAGAGAAAATGGGGCCGAAGACTGAGCCCTGAGGAACACCATGCAACAAAGTAATGACTTTGGACATTATTTGCAAACATGGAAAAGTTTCTATTGCTCAAATAAGGAAACCACGTCAGAGCAGTTCCTTCCTATCTCTCTATGCAGTGATGTATGAGAAGTATCATGTAAAACGTTATCATAAGCTGCAAATCAATATATCATTAGAGAATTTTAACAAGGCAGTCAGAGGAGACTATAACTTAGAAATATTTACTGAAGCTCATCTATGATATCTTTGTTCTGGATAACTTTAGTCATAGATATTGTTATCTGACAATATAGTAGGGCACCATTCAGCCACTAAAAGTGGATCTCCTCCCTACATTCTTCATAGCCCCCTTGGTTAATTCTCACACAAATACTATCCTTATCTGGCCATTTTTAATTCAATGACTGAACACTGTTTTTTTTTTTTTATTATTTTAAAGCAAAATACTTTTCCTGACCTGTCCGCTGTTTTTCCCTGGTTGTTTTTTCACTAATGTTCTCCAGCAAACCTCTGGGGTGTTCCCAGAACAGCCTTATTCTGGCATTGACTCAATTAAACTCCACTCAGATGGATTCTATTCAAAACAAAGGGGGCTCTAAGACTACTGGTTGCACTGATATTTATTTATCGTAGAAGGCTAAATAGAAATGAAACAAACTTTTAATTTGTAAGCAAATGTAAACAAATTAAATCCAATGCATCCAGACTTATGGATGCATAAAGGAAAATAAAAGAAAAAAAGTATGCAGTTTTGTAGGTCAGTGTATCTGGTATGGAAATAGAAAGATTCAGCCATAAGGGTTTAATTGGCTACAGGATAAAAACTATACTACACTATGAAATTATAATAAGACTGCTATAACTGGTTACTAAGAAACGCATAAATAATGGGATGTTTGCACATTTAAAGTGGTCTCTGACAGACAGGTTGGATTTTGTTCCCTATATCAAAGTCCTTGTTTTTATTCTTGCTTATTGTGGAGGTATTTTTATTTTTATTCTAGTGGTACTAATCATCCGATTTCCATTTTTTTTTTCAAACAATTCATGCTGATCTGGGTTTTCTTGTACCAAATTGCCTACTGCCTGTGTTTCTGAGTATTTCTGTAATCTAACTCGGATTTTCTCTGCTGTCCCACAAAGCATTGAGAGTACAGCCCTACCCATTTGAAGATGGATTCATTGACCCCTGAGCGTCACTGTTCCCGGGCAGCTGTAACCTGAAACACAGGAACAAAATTGAAGGTGTTCAGAGAGCAGAAGGCACTCTCTCGAGAGATAAAACCAGCTAAAAGCTTTGCTATTGTTTGTGAAATATAAGCATGCGAACCAAAAGAACACAGGGAGGACAGATACAGACACTCCCAAGGTAGATATATGGACCTTCGTTAAATGTTCAGATACTATTTATGTTTCACATTATATATGTATTTTTTTTATTAATTGTGATCCTTTGTACTTTTTAACCATATGAACTCTAAACCTGGGACACCTACTTGAAGTCGGTGATGATGGGGTCCAGCTCTGGGGTGTTTATGACCGACAGCCTGAAAAAAATAACCACTGAGCATCAGCATTACACGGTTGCTTTAACAACAGATTTTGTTTTTTTTTTATTGTGGTTTCACTCCTCATTGTTCTCGACTGTTTGGAGAAAAAAAAAAAAAAAAAGAAATGAGTGAATGTGAACATACCGGCTCGGGGAGTCTGGGCTGTCTGGGACGTCTAAAGCCTGCTCAGCACCCCTGTGAACGTGGCAAAGAAAAGGTAAGACACAATCTCCTGGTGGAGAGATGAGGAGTTTGAGGAGGGAAATGGAAAATCTCAGGGATAAAGCTTCACAGGACTGTTTGAAATGTATGACATTAATGAGAAGAGAACCCTAAACATAATGGATTAAGTAAGAACCGGCTTAGGCTGCATCATTTAATAAAAACATGCAATTAATGCAAGACATTTCAATATTGATCAGCTAACCCCCTACTCTTCATTCCACTTCATTGTTTTAATCATTAACAATCTTATAACCACTCTCAGTTTGAATATATATACCAGGTGAGGGCTTTAAGGGTATTATTATTATAATATTGAGCTATTCAGCTCCCAATATGCACAAAATGATTTAATGAGGGCTACAACTAACGATTATTTTGCAAATCTATTAATCTGTTGATAATTTTTTTCGATTAATTGATTAATAATCGGACAACCAAAGGTTCCTTAAAGAAGATTTTTTACTAAATTAAACCAGGTGAAACTAAAATTTTTCTACTTGAGGAGTTTTTTATTGTAAATGCAAAATGTTTACATATTTTCTTTACAACTTTGCTATAATTACCGCTCTAAGTGCGTCGCTCTGTCAGCTAAAGGCATGTTTTACAGTGTCTACAATCCAGTTAATGATTAATCGATTACGAAATTAGTTGCTTATTTCAATAATCGATTAATCCGATGAATTGTTTCAGCCCTAGATTTAATAAAACATCCTACCAAATACATTCAAGAAGTCCTTAATACAAACCAATATTGCAATTATGGCTGTGATTCAATACATCTAAAAGTGCAAACACTTTAAATTGAATCATGGTAAAAATAAAGAATAAAATCCCTGACATACACCTGTCGCATTAAAAGTCTATGTCGATCAGGTCTTTTTTATTTCCCTAAACATGAACATGTCTATCAATGAATCAATGCCTTTCGGACATCGTATTAGATTTACAGTAGATATGTAAAAGCATTAGTTCTGACAGCCCTGTGTTTACCTGTATTCCATTAGACCTACGTCATCACTCTGGCTATAATCCCCTTTCACCACATCAAGCAATGCTGTCCAACAGGCTGCAGACTGGTTACAGAGCTCATGACAGCAGGGAAAGCATTTTAAAAAAACATCATCATTCACTTTATCCTGCTCCTAATTATCTGAATAGAAAGTTTAGGATAGATTTATGAGTTTTAACTTATTCCCTGACTGAATGATTGATAGTCAGCGGGACAGTTTACATTGAGAGTATAGGCTTCCTCAGTGATCAACCTTATCTACTGTGTGATAAGGAAAGATGAGTGTAATAAAGAGGCACTTTCTGACAGGACAGGGCCTGCACTGATTCCCGGCTGTCCTTCTATACTCACTTCTTGCTCTCATCCTTCCTCACGCTTCGCCTCAGGTTGTTGATGAAACTCATCCCTCAGCGCGTGGCTCCAAACAGACAGACTGCGGACAGAGCAGCTTTTTACACCGCGGACATGGAGGGACACAGAGCGGGGAGCAGGAGAGGACAGGGGCCGCCTCTCACTCACCTCTCACGGACACAAAAGTGTTGGAGAGCAGCCGCTGAGCCTCTTCCTGCTTCCTGACGTGTAGAAAGGTGTGCTGTTCTCATTACCATCATAATGACTTTTCTATTGACATGCACAGGAATGTGGCTCCTTGGTCCTAAAGCCCTCAGCTTTAAAATAAATAGGTATCAGCTGATAAACACCTTTTTCCCATATAAGAGTTAGAAAATAAATTATTTCTAAAGATAAACATTTGGTCACATTTATAAGAATAAAATACGCAAGAGGATTAGGGCCACTGGAAAAAAAAGATTTTTGAATATTATTTCAGTTTAATATGGGAATAAAGTCAGTCTTTAATCTCAGAATTCTGACTTTTTTTTTGTTGAAAATTCTGACTTTGATCTCAGGATTCTGACTTTTTTCCAGGATTCTGATTTTAATCTCAGAATTATGACTTTAATCTCAGAATTATGACTTTTTTTTTGAGAATTCTGACTTTAATTTCAGAATTAAAGTCAGAGCTCTTCTCTAAAACAGACATGGCTACAGCTTGATGCTAACATGTTTGTTATCTGTTAGAATTCAGTCAGAATTCTGAGAAAAAAGTCAGAATTCTGACTTTATTCATATTAAACTTAAATAAAATTTAAAAATCAGTTAACTTTTTTTCAGTGGCCCTCATCCTCTTCCATAATAAAAAGCTTGACTTTCATAAGTTATAAAAAAAATCTGTGAAAGTTATAAAAACATATTAATATATTTTGTTTCTGTAATGTTTATAGTAATTATATTAATACAAAATATATTTTTTACATTTTATAGAAATGCTGAAGATGTATATAAAAAAATTATAACTTTCTCCCACATGGAGTCATTATTGAAGAGCAAAAGCAAAAAATGACAAACTGCAAATCTACACATTTTTTTTTAGTATTTCTTCAGTTTTAATTAAATGTGTTACATTTTTTTCTGGTTAAGCCTCCCAATAATCATCTCTCTTAAAAGTTAGAAAATACAAAATAAAGTACAATTGGTTTGAATTTTAAAAAGACTTCTTGAGAGTAAGTCTACAAGCATAAGTGGTTCAGGTTTGTCTGTACAAAAGGACAGTAAGACGGACTCTAAAGTGGCCTTTGAAAAAAAAAAAAAAAAGAAACTATAAACACTGGCATTAGATAGTCAGGGAATAGACATGCAAATGTTGTATATACAATAAACTTCAACACGATGCAGCACTTATTGTAGGGGGGTTAAACACAAACAGGGCACAAAGCGAAATCATAAAGACGATAGCCATCCTTAATGCTGTGCTATATTTGATCAAAAAGATGAATTCAAACAAAATAAAACTTTTTTTCAGCATTCTTCCCTCATTAAAATCTAACTTTTATAGATGTGTGAGCAGGAGCTCTTCGGGTATAACTATAAGATATAAAAAAAAAAAAAGCTCAGGCAGCTTTATGTGTGGCTATGATGAGGCATGAGGATGAAGTGCAGTGTGAGTTTCTATCATCACAGCATGAGCTGCTAAATTAAATTCTCACACAGGATGAAAAATGCAATAAAATATTCAGCCCGAAAAAAGATTTGTTGACTTTGAAACAAAAAGAGACTCAAAATCAACTGAGATGTAATGACTGATGGAATATCAGATGGAAATGTACAAATCAGCACCGACAGCAGCGCTTTGAAATCTGATCAAATTAGATGAAAGTAAGTAAGAATGTTACAAAAAAAAAAAAAAAAAAAGTTGATCAAAACACTAATTTAGGAAAGATGGTTTTAGTTTCCCTTGAGAAGATCAGTTTAATTTCGCAGTCATATGCAAATCTGGATGACAAACATACACCCAAACAATGCTGTAAAGTGGCTAATTTAAATAAGTTACCATCAAAACCTTCCAGTTTTGTCTCTAGCCTACAAGATGAAAAAAGTTATGCCACATTTATGAAATGTTTTCTACCATTTATAAAACTGTGAGTAATCAGGGAAGAGCAGATAACCTGTCCCAAAGTGAATTCTTTCAAAATTCAGCACTGTAGTGTGGCCTGAAATCCAAATGCCGTTCCAGTGGAGGATGGAGTTTATGCTAAGCTAACAAATACAGAACGGGTGTTTGGGTGAGTGGAAAATTCAAACAGATCCAGTTTCCTGCTGAAGATGAAGATAATGGACCTACTTCTTGTTTTGTTTGTTAACATGCAGTTTACTTTTCACAGGACATTAAGAAAGTTGAAATATATATAAAAAAAAAAACCTAATCAAGACATGGATGCCCTGTTTAAAAGAGCTGCTTAATAAAAACAGATGCTACATTTTCTTGCAGAAAAAGCTAATATTTTCACAGCCAAGTGTCGTTTTAGGATGTTATGGAGCAGACAGGAAAAAGTTCAGGGATTTATGGTTACTATAGATGAATGTTTAACTCAAAACCTCCCTCTCAGAGAAAGTCAAGATTTAATAAAGTGGAGTAGTGTTGCTAGTGGCTGAAAACTGACCATTTTAGTCTAGTTTTGAGTGCATATTTAAATAAGTTAGATTCTAGAGTTGGTAGCCGGATTGGAAAACGTCAGGATTCATTTTCAACCTGGATGTCTCTTACTCTTCATCTCATTTAGTCGAACCCGCGGAGAGACCGAAAGGATAAGAAAAACAGACTGTGTGTGATGTGAAACAGTGAGCAGTCGAAGGGAAGAAGGGGGCGCTGAAGGTTTGAGGAATCAGTTTGAAGTCTCTGCATCAGCTCTGTGCATCCCCCTCCCCCATGTTGCTTTGGTGCTTTTTTTTTTTGGGGCCAGGTCAGGCAATGCAGCGCCTGCCCGGCTGAGGGGAGCAGCCTCCTCAAGAGAGTTCAGACTTGCTTAGAGCGATGGCGAGCTCCAGGTCCTCTTGCTCCTGTTGGGTGAGCCTTGCTAGTCGTTCCTTTTCCTCTCGCTCGCTCTCGCGCTTTGCCCACTCTATCATGTCTTCCTCGGTTGGATACTGCTCCATGAAACAGAGTAAAAAACAAACAAAGAACATATTGGGTGGAGATTATTTCCTCAAACTGGGGATTTTTGAGTTGTTGGGTTGGACTCAACTCAAAATGTCCATTTTCATAAAGGCTAATGTTAAAAACAGAGAAAAGGGGGCAGCTGCTAAAGAGATATATTTAAAGAAAAAAAATCACAAAGTGACATCTTTTATCCCTTTGGTCCTTTTGTCATCATTGATTTCACAGAGACGTGTGACCAGGATAAAGAAATGCATGTAGGCTGGGAATTCCACAGAGTCATATGATCAACATCACTCCCATTTTATAGATCTACGACCACAACAGGAAATGGAAAGGAGCTGTAGAATAATCAGTTTGCTGTCCCAGACTGGACTCGGGTCATTTAGTGAAGGACAAACAGAAGCTTCACTTCCGGGTGTCAATGCAATGAGAAGGGGAAAAAAAAGATTACAACATGAGGAGAGAATACACGATGAGAAGGAGTAGGAGACATGAAGTGGACACAGGAGCGATCATGCAAACAACAGTTTAACGAGACTAAGAACAAATTTTTTCACAGAACATAAAGTTTTAATACTGGACTGGCCCTCACTTTTTGATCACAGATATTTAAATGGATTTTGGCTGTACAGTAAAAAAAAAAAAAAAAACTACCACTATGCTGTTTTCTAATACATTCATATAGAACACATGCTGCCAGCTCAGCTAAAGAAAAAAAAATGCCTTTCCATAATCTGGCCATGCAGATGGTAGGAAAATGACATCTTTAATTAAGAGTAAATTTATTCATTAATACTAGACGTCCAGTTTCTCTGGAGCATAAATAATATGACAGAGGGACATTTTGCTCAGCATTTCTACAAGATAGAATTTAAAACTATAGCTACAAGAAACGTAGTTACCATCTTCCCTGTACTTACTGTTATATTAATGTTCCATAAGTTGTGACAAACAAGCTAGATAAGAACAGGGGTTTATTTTGTTCCAGTCATTTAGCAGATTCTACAGTAAGCAGCTTAAGGGTCTGAGGTCACCCATTCTTTACCAGAACACAGTATCTAAACGTCAACCTGTTTTAAAAAGAGGAAAAACACTCCTTTCCAAGGCTAATTTTGAAAAGGAAGGTTGTGTGATGCTGTGGGGTCGTCCTGCTTTATAAACCCTGGAAAGGTCATTAGAGGGCATGGTCTTAAGTGCTTTGAATTTTATTCTAGTTAATTGAAAACAGGTCATAACATTTTTTGTTTTTTATATATACACATGGTGTGAAATCAATGCAGAATGGGATGACAAAAGGACAGGTCAGCTGCAAAAGCCTAAATCCTATAGAAGACGTAAGGGGTCGATCTTAAAGGTAGGGAGCACAAAAGGACCCAGAACTCTGCATACAAACAACCTCAACTAGTGGTTTTAGAAGAAAATAATTTCCACACTTTCCTAGATTCGTCCACTGGGAATAATTGTAGTTAAATCAAAAGCTGGATTTTTCCAAACATTTCCATGCTTTTTTTTTTTTTTTTTTAAACACATCTTTAACAGGGGTGCCAATAAGTGTGACCTCTACTGTATGTAATGAACCCCCAAACATATGAAATACGTTCAAAATCTAAAGTAATTGATGCATCCAACTTTAAATCCCGAACAACCTTTCTTGATTTGGTTCAAAAACACCATGCAGGGCCATGCATTCAGGACATGCTTTGGAGAAAAATACACACAAACAAAATAGAATCAAATGAAGCAAAGGCTTAACAAAAAAACATTAAACTAAATTTGCAGGTGGAACAGTGATGGATGCACATAAAAGCCAGAGATGGTGGCTATGATTCAACACTTTATTAAACATTTCTTGGTAACAAGCATATAAACACACAAAGAATACAAGCAACACAATGCTGATCAGATAAGAGCGGAGAGGAAAATTAATCAATGAATGGATGAGCAGGTAAACGGCTGGATGGACAGCATGGTTGAAGAGAAACAAAGACAATGATTTGGTGATCGATGGAGATGGCCAATCAAAGATGGTTAGAACGTGCAGTTAGGGGTCGATAGAAACATGCAGGTGTGGTAATATTAGAGGCTTTAAAATTGGATGGTAAATTTGCATGCAGCCGCCCATCCCGAAAATCACAGCTTGACCAACTATTTCTACACCGTGTTACAGGATACAGCTGCGGTTAGTAAAATAACACCGTTGGAAATGTATTTCTTTAGTTATAACAGAACCTCACGTCTCGGTTCATTGAACTGAACTCCTTTTACTCAAACATTTTAATATTTAGAAAATGATAAATCTGAACTATTCAGCTCTAACAGCTTATTAAAAAGGTCTCAGCTCCAAGCTTCCACTCCGATTGTGTAACACAGTAGAAGGTCAATCAAAGCTGGTTGCTCTTAAAACTAAGCCAATTCAATTTCAAGGATAAAAATGGAATAAAACCCCTAGAAAGGCAGTTTCAACAAAACAAACTGTTTCATCTTATAAATAAGCACCACTTTAAGGTTGTTGCACATGCACATTTGGGATGGCAAACAGTAATCAAATTCAAGCAGGCTTTTGTCTTTCCATTCACTGCCAAACACAAGCTAAATGTGTTTCTAATATCAACAGGAAGCAAAAATTGTGTTTGAAGCTATAAATTAATGCAATTTAAATTGCATATAAAATATATTAATGTATCTATAACATTAGACAAATAAATTGAAAAAAATATTAAGTGCAACATCGACGGCAAAGTTTAAATTAAATGGAATCCCAAAATAAATCAGCCACAATATTTTGAATGATGCAAAGCAGCAGCAGTGTTATGAGAAAGCTCAGATATTCACAGCAGCAGGCAAGATTCAAAACACAAGTTTAGGTTAGCTAGCTTCAAGATATGTAGGTAAATATAAAGCTATTTCATTAAAAATACATGCAACCTTGTAGTCGTCTTCTTTAGGATCTTTTGGCAGTGAATGGAGCGATTAATTAAGGCTTGGTTGCAAATTCTTGGAATACTAGATGTGATTAATGAGCGGAAGAATATAGAGAAGAGGGTGTGACTATTGACTTTCAGGAGTAGGTGAGGGAGATAGTGAGAGGGAGGTGCTCACTTTGTCAAAGCTGGCAAATCGATCAGCTTCCCGCATGTTGTGGCGAGGAGGGGAGGAGGGGGCGAAGGGGTCAGCTAAAGGATCCTTGGCAGGCAGGGTAGAGGAGGAAGAGGAGAAGTCTGCAGAGGTCTGAAGAAGGGGTCCTCGCCGCTGGAAAGAGTCGGAGGACTCTGTCCTAGAGACTGATGCCCTCTTACCTGATGAGGCAGAGACAGCTGGCAGTGTTAATCCATCCATGTCACGGGCAGCTACAAAGCCAATTGCAATTCAAATCTGGAAGACCTTTTTGATATAAGCTAACCTGGAGGTGGAGGAGGAGGTCTCGTTGGTGTACCCGTTTTAGGGGGCAGGGCAGGGGGCACTGCAGAGCTGGCAGACTGGTTGTCCTCCTGGAACAGGTTCTTATTGTTGATGCCAAATTGGTCCAGACCATTAGACTGGAACAGACAGGTCACATAGATGCTCATTTATACTTATTAGACAGAAACAACAAGCTTTTAGATTTTCTTGGGCTTTTAATGTGTGCAGTAGACTTAAGTATTCACACAGCTCAAATGTTTCTATATTGTTGTTTTACAACAATAAACTTTAATGTATTTTGTTAGAATTTCATTTAATAAGATAGAAAATAGCATATAATTGTAGAGTGCTTATTTATTTAGCCACAGAGCCAAAGGAAGAGGACCAGAAATATTGCATATCCATTTTTTCCTCTTTTTTTTGTGATTATCATTCCTCTCCTTGCTTCCAAAGAGTTTCCCCACATCATGAAGCTGCCGCCACGTTTTAGGTTGGGTTGGTGTTCAGTCATTTGAGAATGGGTTGGGGAGATATCCAAAGTTTGGTAGATGGTTTTACAATTTAACCTTGAATTTTACTTCTCAACCTCTTTCTCCCTGACCCGTCTACTGTGTCCCTCAGTATTCATGTATACATTTACATACAAGTATAGTACTAAGTTCAATGCTGAAAGCTGTCACCCAACAGAAAATATCAACCACACTGGATCCTGTTTATTGGTATCACAGTCATATGAACTGTGTTGAAATGTGATCTCTGTTGGTCTAAACCAAACACAAAACTCAAATACAGTCAATTCAGTTGAAGTAAAGCAATGAAACTTTAAAGGCTTTTATTAGAAAACTGACAGGTTTGTGTATTTACACAGTTTTGTATGTTCCATTAGACAGTCATCTTATGTGTCGATTTTAACTTGAGACAATCTTCAGCTGAGCTTCTGAGCTTTTGTTTGCACCAAAACATCCTACTGTTGACCTTTGCCAGACTGTGATGCAAATATTTTTCAGCTTCTGTAAACTGCATGTTTTCCCTGAACTCTAGAAGTTACCTTTGACAAAGCAGTGAAATCTGCAAAGCCTGCTCCAAACGACTCATTGCCAAAAACAGCAGCAAATGGATCTGAAGCAGGAACAGAAGGGATTGAGTGCGTTTCATTCCAGTCATCTGTAATATCAACTGCTGCCAGATGGTGGTGCCATTTCATAAGACCTATACCTGGATCTGAGGTGGTGCTCACAGTAGTACCTCCAGGAGCAAAGGGATCATTAGATGGTGTGGAATCCTTCTAAAAGCAGACAAACAAAAAATATGATGTAATGAAAAGCATTCTTATCATAAGAGAGTTCAAAGCATTTAGATTGAATGCACACACAATTACACTGACCCCAGAAATACCCTTATTTCTTACTAAGCCTTAATTCAGTTTCTATTCATTAAAGGGATAGTTCGGGATTTTTGACATGAATCTGTATGGCATCCCCATCACCAGTGTCATGCAATCACACTGACTTACCCCTGGCAGCATCCTGTGAGCAGAGTTCTCGTCCAGCTTTGGTCAAGCCGAAAGTAGTCCGGCAGGTTTGCTAGACCCAGCAAAATAAAACGTTTCTCTTCCCAAAACATTATGTGTTCAAAAGAGTGATATTTTTGCATCCCAAAAACATTGTAGTGGAAAAAGTCACACGTCGTTATCACTTGGTCCTATTTTCTCTCTGTTCGTATCAGTGCGCGCCGTCATTCTGACAGCGCGTGTCTAGCTAGGAGCTAGGCGGAGCGAGACATGCATCTGGCTGTTGTCAGGTTAGTAGGCCCTAACTGTCAGGTCATGGTGCCGCGCGCACTGATACGAACAGAGAGAAAATAGGACCAAGTGATAATGACGTGTGACTTTTTCCACTACAATGTTTTTGGGATGCAAAAATATTGCTCTTTTGAACACATAATGTTTTGGGAAGAGAAACGTTTTATTTCGCTGGGTCTAGCAAACCTGCCGGACTACTTTCGGCTTGACCAAAGCTGGACGAGAACTCTGCTCACAGGATGCTGCCAGGGGTAAGTCAGTGTGATTGCATGACACTGGTGATGGGGATGCCATACAGATTCATGTCAAAAATCCCGAACTATCCCTTTAAGGTGTTCTTAATATGGCCGAAATTCTTCATAAAAACAAATCGAAACAAATGTATGTGCCTAAACTAATTACCTATTTGTACACGTGCTTGTAATTAACCACTAACGTGATCATTCACAAACATTCCCATCACAAGAAGCCGTTCACTTTTAACTTTCCAAATGTAAGAAAAAGGATTCAGCCCTAAAAATACAGGAACTTCCTAACCTTAAAAATCCTGTTCTAGCAGTTTTAAATGTGCTGAACTTTTTATGCTTATGAAGCATCATGTCTAAATGATTTAGGGAATCTTCCCTTTTGGTCCAGGCTGTTGGGGAGCTGCATCATCTTTTGTTAGAAGGCTAACTTACCGCAGCCAGATCAGAGCTTGTAGAAGAAGAGCTGAATGGATCTGACCCCCCCTCCTGTGAACTGAATGGATCCACCTCCCCAGCGTTGTTCATTTTGCTTCCAAATGGGTCTGAATCCCCCACTTTGTCCCCTGCAGAATTAAAAGGATCCTTGGATGCTGGGGGTGGACTGGCTGTCTTAGAGACGAAGGGATCTGGGGCTGCTGCAGCTGATGCTGGTAGTGCTGATCCATCCTTAGCTTTGGCTGCAAATAGGTCTGGTTCTGGTATTCCAGGTGTTGTGCCAAATGGGTCAGCTGAGGCTGAAAAAGGGTCTTTAGAGGGAAAACTGGCGTTGGAGGGCTGGGGGAAGAAAGAGTCTGCAGCGAATGGGTCTGAGCCTTTAAATGGATCTTCTCCAAAGGGATCTAATTAGAAAAAACACACAAAAAAATACTTCAGTGGTCAGCTGAACTGATTTCACTTAAGCTAGGGTTGCTCGAGGGAATAACCACCTGCTACATCTGCTTTTCCAAAGAGATCTTCTTTGAATGGATCATCTACAATAAAAAAAAAAAAAAAAAGATGCACTTAAGTGACAAACTACTTTTATATAAATATCTTCACTGCTTACAAAATATTTTGTGCTCGGACAGGCAAACTGCATCCTGAAGTTTGAATCCTAATGTGAGGGCTTACGGTCAGTGAAAGGGTCTGTATTGAAGAAGTCGATCTCCGGCAGGGAAGGAGGGCTTGTCTGTGGTGGAAGAGAGCGAGGGCCCACCTGTGGAGGTAACGGGGAGGGCGTTGTTTCTGTAGACTCTGATTGCTCCTGCTGGCTCTCTGGCTCTGGAGAGTCAACCTGTTGGGAGGCCACATGGCTGTGAGAAGCTTCAACAATTACAAAATATCATGTTCATTTACAGTAAACATTAGAAATCCTCTTAAACCGTTATGCTTCTGCAGCCTTCTTTTTGGGACTCTGGAAGCAGACGATATAATTCCTTGGTCTCATTTTACTCGTAAATATTCTTTCCTGCATAAATTAAGTCTAAGCATGCATCCAGAGTATGTATTTTATAACGCAAAACCTCCACCACACATCTGTGTCTAGGTTAAACAACTTCACATGACATAATCTAACAAATATAAAATTTAGTAGAGACCAACACATAATGGCACATGCAAGTTGATTTAAAATGCTATGTATTGGGTTTAAAGGAATGAAGCAGCAGGGAGTGGGTCATGGCGAACCCAGTCGTTATATAACACAGTATTTATGGAAACCCAAATGTCTATCTATTCTATGTATTTATTATGCAATATGATTTACCAACCAGTTTGCTTTACACAAACATTAAATCTGCCACCAGTCAGATGTCAGTTTTTTTTAAGAACAAGCACCACCTAGTGTTCAACTGTGTCACACTCTGTAAGAGGGAGAGAGCTCATTTATGTTGTATTTTTTTTTATCCAAGATATTTCATTCTATTATCCAGTTTCGCCTCTAAGAAGAAGGATGTCATTGCTTCCCTATAGAGAGAAGGACACTCTTAGTTCCCAACAGAATCCTCTGATTTTTTTTTTTCTTGTGTCTAGGTTAAACAACTTCACATGACATAATCTAACAAAGTTATTGCAAATGTATTACCAAGAGTAATGAAAAATTTTGGGTAAGCTTTGATTGTTCTAGCAACAGTCAACTCAAGATTTCAGCTAGCATTACAAGCTCACTATTTTTCAAGAATAAAATAGACCAGTCAGCTTTGGACTTGGTTGGTACCCATTGTTTAATAATAGGAAAGCCACACAAGTAATGGCTTGTATCTGACAAAGGTAATAACAAAAAAATAAAATTCTATGAACAAATAAAAGTCAGATATTGCTTTTCATTTAAGAGGGTTTGGTTTATGAGAACAAAATAAGCATCTTTTGCTTAAGTACAGCACCTATATGAAGCTTTAAATCAAAAGTTAAAATCCTCCCTTAAGAGTAGTGCTATCACCATAAATTTGGGGAAAATGGACCTTTACCTTGAGTGGAGTCTCTTTTAGTGATTCTTCATCATCATCGGAGGCCTCAGATGACACATCTGGTGCTAAGCTGTTGTTTTCCTGCTGAGTTTAAAGAAAAATGTAGATTATTGGGAGAGCAGCTTTTAAAAACATCTCACTAGACAAACAGATTCTATATTTATACTGGTATTAAACGGTAAGACAGAGTGCCAGAGATACCAGCTCCAACTAAAAACAAAGGGACTATTTAAGCAGCTAATCTGCGCAGGGACAGAAACATTTCTTCATAAGCTAATGTCTTTAAAATCATATTTTTGGCCTGAAGAGGTCTCGGACGTTGTTCGACCTTCAGAAGGGGTTTGATACAGCATGTTGTGAAATAAACAGCATCCAGACAAAAAAAAAGCAACCTCTCTTTGAAAAATAGTTTTCTTTTCTTCAGGGTTGAAAGAAAATACCCTCCTTTTAAAACCAATTAATCTGTAGCGTTAGGGGCATTATTTCATCATATATTAGCCTATAGGTGACTTCCAAAACGTTGGTACAGGACATTTAATCTCATTCTATAATCACTATTGTGTTCATCCACTCTAGAGACTTGATTGTGTAACAAATGTCTGTGTATGCATTACCTCAACTGGGTTATCTCGTAGCTTAGAAATGGTGGACAGACTGCTGTACATATCAGTAGATGCTAGACCGGAGAAGAGATCATCCAGAGCATCAGGTTTGCTCTTCTCCTCTGGAGCCTTGGTGCTCTGCTCCTCCTTCTCTCTTTCAGTCTCATTGACTTCCTCCCTCTCCTTTTCATCTGAATGTTCGTTCTGCTGACTGGTGACAGCAGCTGGCTCAACCTCCTTAAGCTCTTTAGGTAAGTCCTCGTTGAAGAGGTCAAGTTCTGCCGTGGAGCCAGCCGATCCATTAACCATGACTGGGGAGCTGTCCTCAAGGGCTCTCTTCCAGCTCAGCTGAGCAGTCACTGACCTCTCTTCCAGACGAAGCTCTTGTACTTTCTGCTGAATCTTCAGAAAGTAAAAGAAAATAATTATATGGTGACCTTACATATCCAGTAAAAGCATATAGAAGAGAAAGCAAAACTAAAAAAGTAGAAGAGTGGTGGTGCTGGCCTGAGAAAGGTTTAGACCTTGGAAACTTGAGTAAAGGAGTCCCGCACCGACTCCTGAAGAGGAGTTAGTTGCTCCTGGGCAGCTTGAACCTTTTCCTGCAGCCTCCGGCTCTCCTCCTGCAGAGCCAGAAGCTCTTCTCGTGCCTGAACAAGCTCCTCCTCATACTGACAGATCTTCTGCTCCTGCTCCTCATGCTCCGACTCCAGTGATGAGATCTAGAAATATGAAAGTTTATATGAAGCTGCACAGGACCTCAGATATTTTTGGTTTAAAATAAAAAGGATCCTCTAAAAAGCTCTTGATTTTATCAATCTTCAGTGATTAATTCTGAATAGCATCTAAGGATAAAGGAAATTTTAACATACAAGTTGGGTCTCCTGGCTGGTCTGCTTTCGAATGAGGCTGAGCTGCTCCTCCAAATTGGCTTTCTGCTGGTCTAGCTCATCTAAAGCTTCCTGGACCTTCTGACGCTGAGACTGCAGCCGCTGAAGCTCCTCCGTCTCCTTTGCTACTTCGTCTTGGAGGTCCTAAAAACCAGATAGGAAACGTTCAGATTACCAGATGTTTGGATATTTTTCTGAAGAAAAACAATACTGAATGGAAACCTTAAAGGTCTCCATTCAACATCCATCTGCCAAATCTACGTGCTCAGCCCTCTTTCAAATTAAAAATAAAGTTTTTGGAGTGTATGTAACAGACCAACTCGAAGTAGTTAACAATTGTTGGAAGTATGCAAATTGTTTCAAACATAAAACATGCTTTCTCAGTTTTAACCCAAGTAACTCCTATGCACTACTTTGTGTTTAAGCCACTAACATGCATTGAAGTCTGTTGTTTTAAGGTTTAATATGATGTTAAAAAGTTTATAGAGTAAAATTTTGTTTCAAAGACATCCAAGTCCAGTAAAAGGGTATCCTTTTAAATGTGAAGCTTTCACTAAAATGTTGAGGACTGCAATCATACAATGATTGCTCTGGAATAACTTTTTTATTACGGTAAAAGCTGATAGAAAAAAAAAAAAACAACCAGAAAATTAGCTGCTACAAAAATAAATAAATAATTCCAACTGCATCACATTTATGTTCCCCTGAGATCTGCGCTCTCTGTCTCGGCGCTGACTATTTAGAACAGTCTTGCCCTTTAAAAAGATGGTTCCCAAAATAGAGAGGATCTGTGGGACTCGGGGGAGGCGAACACACCTTCAGAACTACAGCCCAATTCAGTCAGAACAACAAAGGTATTCCTGAGGCGATTCTCAGGCTGCCGACTAAATGTGACACAGATCCTCCCAATTATTTCATTGCAGGAAATATTTTCAAAAACAGATTTAAAAATAGATTTAACAATGGCATGGATTTTCCTTAAAGGGGCAATTTGTCATTTTAACAAACTAAATACAAATAAATGTCAGCAGACTCTGTTCTAAAAACTGCCCCTCCTTTAAATATGTATTTTCCTCAAAGCAAAATGGGTAGCCTTACCTGAACCTCATCCGTGCGTTGTCGAATAGCCTCCTCCTTCTCCTTGATCTCCTCCTCTACAGAGCTCTTCTCTCTGGGAGTCCAGCAGAGGAGACAGAAGTGATTAGCCACAGACGACAGACAGGTTAGACTTTGCAGCCCCACCCCACCCAGCCACAGCCAGACGTCTGCTGAGGGTGCATCACCCCGTTTATCAAACACCGCCATCTCCTTTCGCTGATCTAACATTATCCTAGCATAGAATCCAAACTTCAAAACTGAAAGATTTGTATCTAAATCCAGCTTGAGAGAAGCCGGCTGGAGGCGAGTCAGACTTTCGGAGTGTCCAGCGCTGTAATCACCGAGAGAAAAAGTGTTTAATAAAGTCTGGTGAGAGAGCAGCAGAAAGCAGATGGGTGCTGGAGGAAGGTGGAGAGAAATGAGTCATAACAAGCTGAGCTACAGCATCTATCATCTGTGCTTCCCAGGTTGCTCTTCCATTTGATGCTATTTTTGCAGCACTGAAGTAGCTGCAGAGCAGAAAGCTGGGTGGTTCTCCCTCACTACTCAGATGGTTTAGGTTATTTTGTACTTATCAGAATTGCTTTCTACTTAATTGAGAGGAAAATTTATATTCCTAGGATACGTCTAAAAAACAAGAACTTTGAAATGAAATTAGCATGATGGCAGAAATGCTTAAAAAAAATCAATATTGTGGGGAAAAAAATTGTTCTTCAATCTCTTCCTGCATAAAATACATTCATCTTTATGAGCATCGATCCAACTCCAATCGGACAGGAAGTCTGCCCTAGGATCTGTAAATAAGGGCAGATTAAGTAGACCATGATGTTTCCAAACACCAGGTCTTATTTAGACCCAGTTATTATACCTTCATTTAATTTGTAACTGCACTTATTTTGTAGTAATCAGGACATATAAATCCTTAACAATACTGAGTAGGATCGTATACTGTTATTGTAAGGATCACGTATAGAGTAGATACTTCTGCCAGTTAGCTGGAATCATCTGCCTTATTTAAAGGATGGACACAAAACATACATGTCAGGGTGTCTTTGGCTGTGCTTCCTACTAGAGGCAGGGTAGCTGAAGCAGTCAGTCATCTGACTCGCACACAGGAGGCCCTGGGTTTGAATCCCCGCTGGGGGGAATAAGCTGCCAGTGTGGGTCCTATAGGCTGATTTATACTTCGAAACTAGGTAGTCCCCGCCCCCCTCCGCAGACACTGCTGCACCTCTCCCAAATTGTAGGTGACCACAGACAGGCGGCCTCTGATTGGTCAAATCTACATCTACACCATGCGTCTCCTGTTTGGTACCTTACCGGCTTGTTTTGATTGTATGACTGCGATTGTGAAAAAACGACTCGGGAATTTGGACCAGCTAGAAGAGCAAGGTGCACGAGAACGCTGGGACGCTTTTTCCAGCAGGATCCCCACTCTTTTTCGCCCTGATGTCCCTGCGTTGTCGGACAGACCTGCCCCCATTTTCTAACCACCTCGGCCGTAACTAGACCCACAGCTAGTTCGTGATTTTCCCCTTTTGCATTGTGTCATGGAATAAACATAGAGCAGACCACGCTTCAATACTGAGCATAAATCAAAAATGTCTGCGTCATACCTGCGACACACTGCTGCGGGAGTATAACCAGCCCTTTAGGCAAGACCCTCCACGCTAATTCCTACTTTGCAAGTAGCTTTGGATAAAAGTGTCTGCTAAATGCATAAACATAAACCTACCTTTAAATAATTTATTGGACATTAGAGGCTGAATGTTGGGGTCGGATGCATCAATTTTAGGTAAGTGAAGCCACATTGTGAGAGTAATCCTTTCAGATAGGTGTCAAAAGATGCTCACAGGGAAAGTCAGGATGTAGGTTTTTTCCTGCAGAATATCTGAAATTACTAATTTACTAATACTAATAAATACTAATTATTAATAAAATCTAAATTACTTATTAATTTTAACTAAAATTGCAAAGTTATTTCGATTTTTCTTTAAACTAACCACAAGCTTGTAGATGTTTTATTAAAAGGGTTTTAGTTTTTCTGACCTTGAAATATAGTTTGTAACAAGACTGTACTCTAACCTTTGTATGTAAAGGTCCTAAATTCTACTCCCATGCATGGGTCTGTGTGCTAGCTGCAACTCGCTCTACCTTTGGCGTGTGGCACCAAACTCACTTTAAGTGTATTATTGCTCTCTAAAGACCCTACAGTGACAGATATGTCAGTGCATTACTCTTGTAAGATATAATGCAACCAAAATTTAGTGCCACTGCAATTTAAAATTGATTTTTTTTGTATTGCTTTTATATTGCAAATGCAATGAATTGCCCAGCCCTAGCAGATCGTCATGTAGTAACATCAACCTTTCACAGTCAAAGCTACCACTGATTGTAGCTTTAGAACTTACAATACAGTTAATGTATAAATAACAGTTCTGAAATATATAATAAAAATATCAGCTGTATGGAAATAAATAAGGTATTAAGCAATTAATTAAATGATGAAACTGCTTTTCAGGGGTTACCATAGAGGTTTGTGTGACGAGGTGAAATGGTTTATCTGAACCCTTTCAGATAAACCATGAAAAGGTTACACCAACTGCTTTCACCTAGATGTGTATTAAATTATTATGACAAAAAATATTTATTAATTGGGAAGGTAGCACATTCTATGATCCAGTTTCAGTTCAAACTAAAAAAAAAACCCACAACAGTAGGAACTACAGTCATCTAACTTAACACCAAAAACAACTCTAGAGAATTGAAACTAAACAAAAATGGGGGCGGAATAGTGGGCTGCAGTCTTGAGCCTACGGCTTAATTTCAACGAGGCTACTGTATGCCTCTTACTAATGCATTTCTATATTCTATCTAGAACTGTTTTCTACGCAGTCTCTGGAAACTTTACAAATATTACAAATCAAAGACAGCATCCAAAGATCCACATATAAAATGGCTTACATGTTATTTGCTAAATAACCCAACCAAAATAAAGGCTGGCCATGTTCTGTAAAGAAACCCGACAGATCTCAGTTTCACTTTCAGACACCTTTAAAAATAAACCAATGCAAAGCCATTATTCTTCATCATCTTCAATGCTAGCTAAAAATAACAGTCTAACAACATATATTTTTATATTCTGACACTCACCACACATCCAAACTGCTTCATAGTTACTATTAAAACATCTAATTTCTCCTCCTGTCTTACCCGCTATCATTTTGATGGCCATCTTCGTTTCGAGAAGTTTGCAGCCAAAATCTGAAGCATCTGCAGAAAAGCATCATCTGTCCAGATTTTCATCCGATACCTGTTTGAATCCCATCTCTGACTTGGTTTCTACTTTCATGTCTGATTGCCTGTAACAGCTGCTACTATTGTTCCTTTCAGTAAGGTCATGCAAAAATGCAGGTGGCCTGAACAGCAAGTTTCTCATTTCTCACTCTCAGCTCTCAAGATTAGGGAACTTAAATTATTATTTCTACAAAACAAACGTCTGTAACCTGGAAGTGAGCAGAGTATTTTCTAATAATATATTTCATGCAAACACAAATGAAAAATCAAAAGCTGCATTTGTATTTTAGTAGTGAACAATACGTAGCATCAAGGCAGCAGGAGAATATATTGATTTCTCTGCTGTTTTTCACTCCACACCTTTCCTCTTGCCATATTTTTTGTATTTTACCATCTGCTTTAGCCCATAAATGTAGACTTTAGCTAGGATTTGGTTTAACCATTTAAACATCTAAAGGGCATAGATTCTCAGTTTGATGGAAACAATGGATCCTGCAAGTCAGCCAAGGATTTATCTGCTATTATGTAACATGGGCATGGCTTTTTCTCCTTTGTGCAAAATTGATAGAAACTTTGCACATAAATCTAAGGACAAATAATTGATAAACACTGGTCATAGTTTTTGGAATTGAAGGTAAACCTATACAAAAAAGGATGAGCTAAAACAATTTTATCCTATATTGCATCAGTATTATATCAATAGTTTTAGAAATATTCAACCTTTAATTTATGGACGTTTTTCTAGAGATGATGGCAACATTGGTAAATTGTTGTTACCCCTCAGAATCACTTTGAAATAAATGTAATTAAAACATTTCTTTATTTATACTTCACTATTTAATCTTATTTACTATTTTATCAGCTTAGTTCTTTGTGAATTAAGCTATGAAAACTGAAGCAGTACTTCATGTCCACTGTTAAGTATTGTGGCGGCTCATTAAAGGTCCCAAGTCAGAGGGCATGGCAGCATGAATCTTCTAAAATAACAGGAGTTTTAAATAAAAATATAATAGCAAGGGATGTCCAGATCCGATAATAATAGCCAAAAACCTATTAAGGGATTATATCAGCCTGCATCATTCCCGATATTTGCATGCTGATAGAGATGCTCCGTTTCTGTTTGAAATTTATGTTAACTCATTGGTTAACAGCAGACGGCCTGTTATTGTTGACTATTGCTGTTTGAGTAATTTCACCAATAAAGCCTGTTTTAAGCTGCCACAGAACAAAACAATAAAAGTATATTGTGTTGATATCTGTATCACTCAAAAACTGGAATATCTGTATCATATCGGAAATGGGGAAAAAAATAAAATTTTATAAAATTTTCTACATACATAAAAATAAATACATAAATACATAAATCGGAACAACGCAAAATGAACTTTACCAGTAAACTTAAGATGCTGTTTCTTTGCAAATTCTCAGTCATCTAGGTCATGTGCACAACAAAACATACTTAATTTGGAGGCAACCTAAACTGAGCAAAAATTTATGTTTACCTATTTTGAGGTTAAAAAATGTTACAAGATACAAAGATAAAAAATAGGCAGCACTGAAGTTCAGATGAGAAGACACATCATCAACCCTTCATCTTAGTCAATTCAGTAAGTAGCACAAAAAAACTACACAAAGATGCAGGTCAAGGATCTTTGGTTCCAGAACTTGTAAAATTAGCGTTGAGCTAAACGCCGTCTTTGTGGCACAAGGATATGGCAAGTAAAAAAAAAAATTTTTTTCATTTATGCTTTTTCCCCACAACTTACTAAAAATAAATACATTTTTGCATAGTGAAATGATGCACCGTTTTGTTATTGATTTTTCAACCAACGCTTATGGTAATTCACCATTGTAGCGGCATACACAAGTATTATGGATTTAAGATGAACACATCAGTACAACATCTTACCTCTGGAGCTCAAAAATCTCATTGCTGAGGGTATCAAGCTCCTTAATAGCAGAGAAGTCAGCTGCCAGATTTGCATTGTTCTGAAAAACATCAAAACCATAACCGCATGGGTCAGCTTTCCTTTAGTCAGTACAGTAGGAGTTGACAAAATCAGAAAAAAAAAAAACACATCTTAACATATGTTAAAGTAAAGCAGAGGCTAATCTCTTTTCTTATGTTGATATTTTATGTCAAACCCAACAGCACAGTGAAAAAAAACAAAAAAACAGAGGAACATTAAAGAAGGGCAAGGTCTTATTGAGCATATGCGCCTAAAAACATAAGATTTATTTTATTGCATATATGTATTAAGTCTGTTAAAGAAGAGGAAGAATTTCATTATAAGTTCTGTAGTTATATTACAACACAATAACCTAATTCTTTAGCAAGTTTTAAGTCAGAACAAATTTTTTTTTTTTTTTTTTTTTTTTGTGAGAAATGCAATAAATGTACAAATGTTAAAAGCTATTTATTTTACTCCAAATGTATAATTTTTTATATCTAGGCTTAAAAATTTGGAGATATTTAAATTAATTTACGTCTTAAATATTTTAAATAAAAGTTACTTTTTATAAAATCACAGAAATCCTGTTAGGTTTCATTTCTACTCATAAAAGTAAAAAAGCCATAGGAAGTTTTTTCCCCTTTCCTTAAGTTTGGGTTGTGCCTTGCCCCCAGAAAGTAAAGTTATTTATATCAGATTTTTTTTCCAAATAAAAAATTATAACAAAGGTTATTAAAGGTTACTTGTCCTAAATAACACAGGTCTACACATTGCCCCATTATGAAAAAAAAAAACTAAAATATCTTATTAATGTTATTTCTGCATCTAGTTTTGGCCCTCTGTATGTATATATATATATATATATATATATATATATATATATATATATATATATATATATATATATATATATATATATATATATACTCCACTTGAAGGAGTCCCGCCCCAATGCGCAGATACACATGCTTTTCATGTTCATACAAAAGAAAAAAATATGGAGCAACCACCTGAAAAACAAGTATATATATATATATATATATATATATATATATATATATATATATATATATATATATATATATATATATATATATATATATATATATATTCTTATACATCAATAATGCTGCCAGAGTCGTGAGGATAGCAGCCATAACTCTGCTACAGTAGAAATCAACCCATGTGCTTCATGCTCCACTACCTCGCAGGCAGAGTGGACTTAAAGGGTCTCACCTGTTTGCCATTTTGTCTGTCGGATGGAGGGATCATTTCCGCAGAGAGAGTCTGCGGTGGATCCAGGCCTTTCGTCAGCTTCAGATTAATCAGATAAAGCGCCAAAGCAAACTGCTCACGGGTCAGCTTCCCCATGTCTCCAATGTCACAGAGCTCCCTGAGAACCAGAACATGCCAGTTACATAAGAAGCTAAAGATTTTCACCTCAGGCAATAACCGTTTTTAATAACACCACTGAGCCATCCTGTTCTGTCAATATGGAAACCAATAGACTGGAATGGCACAGCACGACTGTTGACATCAGCCATGAGGGATAAAAATCTATAAAGTTACTGCTCTTATGTAAAAGCATGTGCCAGAGAGATGTGGTTATCCTTTAACAATCAATTACAGTCTGCAATCACAGCTAAAACAATACATTAAATTAGCAAAATAAGCAGAGGTCTATATTCTAACAATGACAACATTTTTCTCGTTCTGTAAAAATGGGACTAAATGGGCCTGAAAACTCCATCTTGACAAGTTACTGTGTCTGCCTACCAGATACGTGCGAGTGTAGCCGATGGCAACCCGGTTTTGAGAAAAATATCTCTGACTTCTGCTCCGGACACCAAGCCATCCATGTCGCTGTCCGTCTTACTGAACAGTTCATCGTATTTAGCTTTATCTGCCGCCGACACCACCCACTGCAAAAGAAACAAAAAAACTTAACTCTTTGGTGAAACAAATACCACAAATCCACAGCTCCAACCATCAAATCCAACAAATACTCACCTTACCACTCTTTCTACTCTTCTTCTTTTGAAAAACACACTGAGCTAGCCAGTTTGAGATCATTTTAACGTGTCACTTATTTTTTTTTGTGTGTTAGTAAAAAGAAAATAAAGAGGCTTTCAGGTGCTGCATGCACAGGAGAGACAGAAGCTGTACTCACAGGGACAGCTGCTGGTGTTGGGGCAGGAGCTGGCGCGGGTTTGGGAGGGTGGGGAAGGGTCTTCGAGCCAGTGTGGGAGGAGCGACTTTCTTTCACAGAGGGAGGTGAGGGTAACAGGGGCATCACGGGTGCCACCGCAGATTTTTTCCTCTTAGAGGGTGGAACTAAAGGAGGCGGTAGGGACATGGGAACGGACTCGCCCTCTAGAGCTCTATAAACCAGAAACATTGCCTGGGAGAAAGTAGCAAAAGAAATCGATCAGAAATGATAATTACCCAACAGTGATTTAATTTTCAAATCTCTTCCATGTACACCGATTTTGACCCGTTCAGCTCTAGAACCTGTAATACGATGTTCACAGACATTAAAGAGAATAATTTTGCAAAGGCAAATGGCCAGAGGTTTTATTTTCCAGCTGTGCAAAGCTGGTAGAAAAATCCCCTAAAAGACTTGCACCATTTAACTGCAGTGACATGTGCATTTACCACTCTCTTCAGATTTTTATACATGTAATGTTAGGAGAAGCTTTCTGGTGTAACATGACCAAAGTCAAGGAATAAATACAGTTTTGAGAGTTTTTAAGTCACCACTGCTCCTGTCTCTTTATGCATGTTATTATATTATGATTATGGATCAACTTACCACAGAAAATTCATCTCTGTCCAACATGCCATCTCTGTCGAGGTCACTGAGCTCCCACACCTTCATGACACAAAGAAATTACTCAGCGTCTTGCATTGAAAAATTGTATGCTGCATGTTAACTTGCCAATGAAAGCACTGACTCACGGCCTGTTCTTACTTTAGGTCATTACTCACTCTATCACTGGCCTTTTAGTCAATTTGAAAATAATTTATATCATATTAATTTACCTCATCTTAAAAGATTTGGCTGCAAAAAAAACTTTGGATCATATTTTATAGAAATTTTACTTGATGAAAAACTCACACTTGATCATTATTGTGTGTTCATGACTTAACTATAGTGTAGAAAAAAATAAATCAACTGTGACCTTGATGCATTGCTTTGTTGTCCATTTAAAATCTAAGCTAATGCAGTGCCTTATAAACAAACTACGACATGAACTAATTTCTACATAGGACCAAAGATAGGCGTATGATTCTAGCTCATTGGGTGGGGAAAATGAGGGGGACAACTTTTTAACAAAGTGCTTTACATGCTAGTCATGAAATGATTTAATGCTTAAAAAAAGAAAAATGTCTCTTACCCTCCCCAAGATGTCCACAGGCAACTTGGAGTTGAGCAGAACAGGTTTAACTTTGTCTCCTGACAGCATCCCTCCAACTGGACCCAGACTCTCAAAAATGGAGTCAAACTTCATCTTCTCCTCCGGCTGGAGAAAAGAATCAAATGAAATTATTACATTATGAGAATTTAAAGTAAGGTTAAAGGTATAAAGAAAGCTCAAACAACTATAACTTTGAAACATTAAAACCTCCGCACCTTGACAACCCAGGGAGTGTCGACAGCCACTCCTCCTGCCAACAGTGGGCTACTTGTATCATGCTAAAGGTGTTTAAAAACAAAAACATTTGAATGAATAACACAAAAACAATATAATAAGACACTGTCTACAGCAGGGACTGTGGAGGACTATAATTCACAGCAGTGAACTTACAAATTTGGGTGGAGGAACAGCCACATTAAGACTCTTAAGCGCCACCTCCAGGCCATTCTGAGCACAGGCAACCAACCGCAACGCTATGAAGAATTGCTAAAGGGAAAAAAGCAGGCATGTAAACCCAGCAGGGATCCCACAACAAAGCATATTATAACACGGAAACATTTTCTTCCCTCCTCAGTTTTGCTTCCCTCTAAAGATCTTAAGATAGTTTAAAATTTTATGATTAATCCCTGGATTCTGGTGTTTAAAGGAGGCTGGTATTAAAGCCCATCCATAAAGTTAAGGAGGACAACAGCAGTTAAATAATGTTTTCAATAAACAGCTGTTTTTACTAACCTTTACTGCCATCAATTCTTAAAACATTGTGATTTTGTTTGAGATAAGGGGAACATGCAGGAAGGCTCCATATGAGAAATGCTGAAACACAAAGTCATCACTACAGACGCCAGGGCCTTCGGTATGCTACATGCAACATCTGTAAACTGCCAAGTAGTTTTACCCTCCATTAATCGCCAGTCAAGTGAAGGTCCAAAAGTTTTTTGGAGTCCACCATTTGACTGGTTTAAAAATTTTATTTGTACCACCTAGATTATAATGGCCTCTCGTTAAGAGGCTTTGTTGTTTCTTCAGTTTTTTTTCCCTACTTTTGTCGCAACAATGAACACCCAAAGACTATCCAAAACTACTCAATAACTAATCAATGTATATATATGGATATATTTTTTTGAATAAAAGTTGTTCAAATGTTTTGACAAAACTAAATACGATTCAAGTATTTTGGTTAAACATCTATGGCATAAACCACTCCAGTTGCAACCTACGTCCCATCTCTGTACTATTCATTTTAGGCACACATTTTTTAAGGGTTCAAGTGTTAAAGTGAGCTTAGGTGTTAGCAGTTTTTCAGCACTTCTAAATTCAATTACCTGATTTATGAAAACAAATATAGGAAAGGTTAATGCATGAAGATTTAAAGTAGGCTATTTTAGGTAAATTTACATATTAGACATAAAGGTCACTAAAGGATAAAGGAAAAGCAAGAGTAAAGTACTGGATTTTCATTGCATTTTTTTTGCAAAATATAGTGTTATGCACAACGGGCCTGAAAGAGGCGTCAACGCAACTGTATTTTTACCTGTTTGTTAAGTGAACCCTTTCTTTCACTGTCTGCCAAATCCCAGATCTAAAGAGACATAAAAGGTTTACAAATTAATCTTAAAAAATGTGCTTGAAAAACTAAATAAGGTAGATGTGAGGTTCTGATCCATCTTCAGTGTTGATTCACCTTTCCCAACACTACGTCAGCCAAGCCGGACCGCTTCAGGAAGAGAGCCGCATCTGCTGCCGCCACTCGTCCGCTCCCAGAGGGATCCACCTGAACGCAACACATGAGACCATTTTCACTTTAGTTCAAACACAAACATCAGATCAGCATAATTCTACTAAGGCTATGGTCATTTATGTAAATGATTTATCACATTACTAAGAGACACTGGCAGTTTTTAGATTCAAAAATTTAAAGCACTATTATTCAAACTAAACATAATGCCAAACAGAAATAAACGGACTCCTTTAAAGCAATGAAACTTTGACTCACTACAATCAATAGTGATAATGAAATAAAGCTTCTTTGAGCAGTTTATTAGCATAGTCGTTTTGTTTTTTTCCACTTAGCCCAGAGGGAGCTTGGCTTTCTGGTCGGCAATGAGAAACATTAATAATTCATAATGATACTTCCTTTGTTGGCCTTGAAGGCTTGAATGAAATGTTAGGCCAGAGAACTGAGCTGGCTACAATAACACTTCATCAAAGCAGCTAAAGCTAGCTTAGAGTTGAAACCACCAATGCATCCATATTGGGAAAATGATAGTTTTTGCTCATTTCAGCTACCTGTTTATTCCAGCATATCCCTAACTATTAATAGTGTTCAGTAGCAAAATTTAGCAAAGGAAATTATTTTAAACCCACAGCCAACATAAAGCTCAAGTTCAAAACAGGGGTTGCAATAAATGAAATGTAACTTCTGACAATCATTTTTTTTTTATGAAGATATTACCTGTCGATAATATTTGTCATAGACGGGATTTCCACTGGAAAGCTGTTAAATGGAAAAAAATAAAGAGGAATATTATTAAAAAGTTCACTTAGATCGATTAGTCAATACAATACCACTTTAAACCCATAATATGCTAGATTAAACAGAGAAACTCAACTTCATTCATTAAGTAGCTCAACAAAACAATAAACCAAAGGGCAGTAATAGATAAGATCAAAACTTATGAGTGATTAAAAACATCCCAGCATCATGTTGGTCACAGAGTAATAAAATTGATCAGTTTGGGGAAAGGATTTAAGATCACAGGGGTGGACCCGTGTAAAGCCTGAAAGGGTAAACAACGCCCAATAAAGATAATTATCATAGACAACTTAAATCACCTTATTTTAACATCTTTGGTGGCTTCAGAAAAAACAGCGCTAGTCGCTTATATGCTCCTACTTTAGAAATTATAATCCCCACCATGACTGCAAAAATCAATTAACTTATTTTATTTATTAACCCAATATCCATTATGGACAAACTGAAAGTTTAAAAAAAATTAGGAACAAAAGAATCTAGAATATCCAACAAATCAGGGAAAATGTCAAGAACAGGGCTTAGCATAATATCTAACGTCGTTCTCAAACGCTTTTGGTAACAATTAAAACAATGTAGGGAAGTGATATATTATGTGATAGTCACAAATTAGAAGAACAGACTATTCATTTTGGCTGACAAAGCATTTTTTTAACAGACCAAGTTTTTGGGAAACAGATTTCCTCCTGTTTGACAAACCAACTAAATATTTTCCTCCATAACAGGTTGACTGAGATTTATTATGGGCCTCTTTCTCTCAAAATGCTTTTGATACTTGACACTATAAGAGATGAACCACATAGTCTGATAACATACAGTTCTGTTGCAGTTTGTTTCCCTGCACTCTTGATGGCTTATTCGTCAAGACAATGCTTTTAAAAGCTTCCCATATCATTAGAAGCTTGCATTGCAGGCAACAGCTAATTCGTCCTTCACTCGAAACCTCTGTAAACGTCCCTCTTTCCTCTGTCTGCTTTAGTGCTCAACAGGAAACAAATCGGCATTTCCTCTTTCTTATAGCTAAGCTGACAAATGGTCATTGAAAGCTTCATTTCACATGTGCAGGGAGGGAGGAAAGAAGAAGTGAGCAAACCAGGGGGTTTGCCATTCCACTCTTCAACACCGCAAGGCCAACCATGGACCAAATTTAACCTCCACTGTACATCTAAAGAAGGACCACTGCAGATATCTGCTCGGGTGTCAATCTTGCAACAGATACGGACACAAAGAACGTGGAAGAAAAAAAAATAAATTAAAAAAAAAAAAACACTGCAGCATGTCATAAGTTATTATCTGTCAGCTTTTTCAACTGCCTGCCTCTGAGATAAATGTTGACAGACACACACAGGAGCACAGTTATCTCTCTTTTGAGCCAATGCAACTTTTTCTGTGGGACACATTCAATCCTGTGCCAGGAACTGTTGATGGTCGCAACACTGATATTTTTTCTCTGTCACTCTTGGGCAAAAAGAAAACAATCCCATAATCTGGGTTTCTGCAAATATCACTGTTAGATGTAAGACCTTTTAAAGCCAGTATGATATGTAATTAAGACCAACTTGATAACAATATTTCAATGACAATTTCAACTGTAAGAAACCCCAAAGTTTTCTTTTATAAACAAACTCTTCTGACCACTTTAACGTCTTGGTCACTAAGACCTATATCAGCTAAGAGACAAAAAGCAGTGACGGTCCTTTTAGATAACCAAATATATCATTATCAGGCAGAATTTAAAAACATTGCTCCTGAAACAATTTAAGCCTACCAGATACTGCATCATAGCAGACCTTTTCCATTACAGTTTTGCTCTTCAAAATAACCAATGCCATTTGTTAAATTGCACAACCCTGATCTTAACACAAACACTAACAACAAAAGTAATTTGGAGGATTAAATCAGAAAGACTCAAAACATTCAACTACTAATGCCAATCCTAGCTGCTGTTATATATCTAATTGTAGGTCAGGTAACAAATCTGGAACCAAGTGAGTTTTTCATTTGAATCAAATAAACAATATGACCAAATCTTATTTTTTCATTTAACAAGCAACAGGCTGACCTCTTTTTTTTCTCAGAAAGGGAGGCTATTAGCTACTATAGTCCACTTCCTCTTATAGTTGCAAAGCAGCTTTTAACATTATTATAATTTTTTTACTTCAATACTTCTACACAAATAAGCTCAGAAGCTAACGGGCTGAAATTTAACGGTGTCCAAATGAAAAAAATATAACTGGAAAAATACTTATTAAACCTCCCTGTAGCGTATTTACTTCTAATTATAGCCACGACCAGGGTGGACATTCAGACTAACTGTAAGGAAAAGCACGCCAATAGAAAGACAGTACTTGAATATAAAACTAAACAACAGAAAACTTAAACTTAATAGCTGTTGTGACATAAATTTGACAACACAGAGATGATATACAAGTGCTGGTCATAAAATTAGAATATCATGAAAAAGTAGATTGATTTCAGTAATTCCATTTAAAAAGTGAAACTTGTATATTATATTCATACATTACATACAAACTCATATATTTCAGATGTTTATTTTGTTTAATTTTGATGATTACAAATGACAACAAATGAAAATCTCAAATTCATCATATCAGAAAATTAGAATATTGTGAAAAGGTTCAAAATTGATGGCCCCTGGTGCCACACTCTAATCAGCTAATTAACTCAAACCACCTGCAAAAGCCTTTAAATGGTCTTTCAGTCTAGTTCTATAGGCTACACAATCATGGGGAAGACTGCTGACTTGACAGTTGTCCAAAAGACGACCATCGACACCTTGCACAAGGAGGGCAAGACACAAAAGGTCATCGCTAAAGAGGCTGGCTGTTCACAGAGCTCAGTGTCCAAGCACATTAATAGAGAGGCGAAGGGAAGGAAAAGATGTGGTCGAAAAAAGTGTACAAGCAAGAGAGATAACCACACCCTGGAGAGGATTGTGAAACAAAACCCATTCAAAAATGTGGGGGAGATTCACAAAGAGTGGACTGCAGCTGGAGTGAGTGCTTCAAGAACCACCACACACAGACGTATGAAAGACATGGGTTTCTGCTGTCGCATTCCTTGTGTCAAGCCACTCTTGAACCACAGACAGCGTCAGAAGCGTCTTGCCTGGGCTAAAGAGAAACAGGACTGGACTGCTGGTGAGTGGTCCAAAGTCATGTTCTCTGATGAAAGTAAATTTTGCATTTCCTTTGGAAATCAAGGTCCCAGAGTCTGGAGGAAAAGAAGAGAGGCACTTCATCCACGTTGCTTGAAGTCCAGTGTAAAGTTTCCACAGTCAGTGATGGTTTGGGGTGCCATGTCATCTGCTGGTGTTGGTCCATTGTGTTTTCTGAGGTCCAGGGTCAACGCAGCCACATACCAGGAAGTTTTAGAGCACTTCATGCTTCCTGCAGCTGACCAACTTTTTGGAGATGCAGATTTCTTTTTCCAACAGGACTTGGCACCTGCACACAGTGCCAAAGCTACCAGTACCTGGTTGAAGGACCATGGTATCCCTGTTCTTAATTGGCCAGCAAACTCTCCTGACCTTAACCCCATAGAAAATCTATGGGGTATTGTGAAGAAGATGCAATACACCAGACCCAACAATTCAGAAGAGCTAAAAGCCACTATTAGAGCAACCTGGGCTATCATAACACCTGAGCAGTGCCACAGACTGATCGACTCCATGCCACGCCGCATTGCTGCAGTAATACAGGCCAAAGGAGGCCCAACTAAATACTGAGTGCTGTACATGCTCATACTTTTCATGTTCATACTTTTCAGTTGGCCAACATTTCTATAAATCCTTTGTTTTTATTGGTCTTCAGTAATATTCTAATTTTCTGATATGATGAATTTGAGATTTTCATTTGTTGTCATTTGTAATCATCAAAATTAAACAAAATAAACATCTGAAATATATGAGTTTGTATGTAATGTATGAATATAATATACAAGTTTCACTTTTTAAATGGAATTACTGAAATCAATCTACTTTTTCATGATATTCTAATTTTATGACCAGCACCTGTATGAGCCACAGATGGGTATCACGTATTACCATCACTTTGGCATTGACCGACTAGCCCCCTAGCAAAAATGACGAGCAACGGCGACGTTTAATACGAAGCAGAGTAACGTTAGCTACACGAAGAGTCTGCAGTCTGACAAAGAAGCGGCATAAATCCTTAACAAAGACACAAAATTAGCTGTTAGCTAACGGGCTAACTGGCTAGCTACGCCCTAACGCAGTCCCCTAAGAGATTAGGCAGAAACTTTTCCCAGTCACAGCAGGACTAAACTTCAAAAACAGCCACTGCGGTCAAGGAGGGTTCAAATTTCTGCTCGCTTTGTCTAAATGACACCACCGAGGTGTTTTCAAGAGAAAAGGGGACAAGCCGGCGACGTTTGCTGCCGATATATTTGAGTAGTACAGACAGCGTTACCTGAGTAAGAGACAGAGTGGCAGCCATAGTGTTTCTGTTTCCCACCGCTTTCTGGCTGCGATACTACCAGACACCAAAAGGGGGCGCTGAAAACCTGGAACAGGACCTAAATGGAAAGGAATCATGGGAAACCTATTAGTTATATCTATCCTAAAACACATAGCTTTTTCTTTAAAAAAAATTAATTTTAAAGTGCAATAAAATAGCCTAATATATGCATTTATATATATATGTATATATAAAATACATATATGTATGCAATATATATATATGTATGCAATATATATATACATATATATACATATATATATATATATATATATATATATAGCTATTGCACTTTAAAATTACATTTTTTAAAAGAAAAAGCTTTGTATTTCACGTTAAATATATAGCTAAAAAGTTTTATATGTGTATAAATAATTTATAACTAATGGCTTTTCCCATGATATAAATATTGTACATAGATTATAAACAAAAATAAAAAGATTTTGCATTTCATCCGTCAGTATGCTCTATCCAGCCTCCTCAAGTGTAAAAGTTTTAGTTTTATGTTTTCTGATTTTGTAAAAAGTCTTTGGCTGCCTGATTATTGATCAATTAATCAAAAAAATAATCTACAGATTAATAGATTTGTAAAATAACCATTAGTTGCATATATATATATATATATATATATATATATATATATATATATATATATATATATTTTTTTTTTTTTTTTTTTTTTTTTTTTTTAGGGTCATATTTAGAAAAAAAAAACAAAAAAAAAAAAAAAAAACTACCATATCAATCGCAAATGCCTGTGGTTGTATTAGGATTGCTACATTCTTAGGGAAGGTCATGTTTATGGAACATACTGGCCTGCTGCTATCTAAGCATCTTGCTTGACCTTCTTACTTTATTTTCAAGTTTTTGGCCAAACGTGCTGCCTAAATTTTACATAGATTAAAATGAGACACAGTAATGGGCTCCCTTTACTATGTGCCGGCTGAAAACTTACATTCAAAACCATTTTATTGCAATCAAAACAGCTGGTTACTCTGCAAGTTGTTTAGTCAGGTTGGAGACTCTTTTAGGCTTCCGAGCTTCTTTTTTTTTTCATGACGTGGAGTCAATAATGTGTCAGAAACATTCCTCAGTGATTTTAATCAGCACTGACTAGCTGAACTGAATAGCTTTGCAGCTGAGGCAGATGTGTTGGGTTCGCATTTGTGATAAAAATCTCCTGCTTCACCATAACCACTAGGAACCTACTAGAATGAATTGTAGTGATAAGAGAGTCAATTGGAATACAGCTATCTAATCTTGTTCAAAAGACCAGTTTTTAGCAGTTTGGCTTAGCAGTGCTATTACTTACATCATATTTGTAGTAACTGCCACTCAAATCTATACTGTTTTGGCCAAAACGGTATAGACTTGTGCAGCTGATGTAGGGATACATGTTTTTTGTAAATGTAACTCGGATTTTTTTAAATGCGACTTACTGAAAGCAAAGTACTTAACATATTTCCCGGAGTGAAGCAACAATGTGATTTATAATGGAAAGAAAATAAATTGTTACTTCTAATCATTTCAATCAACCAGTTAGCTTTCTCAAATATATTGTAATCATAAAAAAATAAAATAAAAATCTGTCAATATTGACAGCTACTGCAAAAAAATAAATAAATAAATCCACTGTACTTTATTTCCAAGTTTGAAGGCATTTTGCTTCCCATCCATTAGGTCTGAGGGTTTTGACCCAACATGAGCAGAATGGTGTAAACGGTTCAATTCAGTAAGGAATGCTCAGATGTTTATATTGGAAAAACCAAACGACCTTTCCACAGATGCATGGCTCCACACAGGAGAGAGATCTCTTTGCGGTACATCTACACCTTATGGACAGACATTATTTTGAGGACCAGAATGTTCACATTTTTGGACAAAGAAAACAGGTGGTTTGAGAGGGGCGTGAAGGAAACCGTTTATGTTTAGAGAGAAAACCCAAACTCAGAGGGGTTGGACTCAGGTTTCACCTTAAAAAACCTACAATGCAGCAATAGAGTTGATTCCTTCCTGCTAACATCTCATCCCCCATCACTATGCAGGGGACTAAAACATCTCACCTGGTCAGCCTGGCCAACAATGACCCTAACAACTCCCTTTTTAGAGGCATAGACCAGTATCAGGTATTGCAGGCTAACAAAGATCTATACAACTCCCCATTCCTAAGGGGCATATCCATTCTTCCGATTCTATTTGCATGTTTTCTAGGACAAAACATTTTGAATTGAAAAACCTTCCTGGATGGGAAGCAGAAAGTCTTCAAAGTCCAGTGGATTTTTTTTTTTTTTACTTTTTTGGAATGACTATGACCTGGATGACTAAGAATCTTCAGCAGCGTAAGACAAAACAAGGCTTTGCTTTGGTCCACTCTATAAAGTTTGGAACTCAACCCTAATTCTTTTTTAATTTAAAAAGCTTCCTGGATGGGAAGCGAAACATCTTCAATCTTGAAAACAAAGTCCAGTGGATTGTTTTTTACTTTTTTGGAATCACTATGACCTGGATCACTGAGAATCTTCACCAGCATATTGACGACTACAAAAAATGTAGAGGTCCCAATTCTAACAGCATCTAGATAAAAAGCATGTAACAATTACACATAAATGCATATCAGTTTGATTTGTTCAGATTGTTTTTATTTGCACAGCAACGTAAAAATTTCCTCCCCCTCAATTCATTTCTTACCATTGGTAGAAAAATCTGATTTACAAAAGGAGCATTGATGAGTGTTTGGGATGGTGTGCTGGCGTACAGCAGTGCAGAAGAACTGAAACCAGGCAGGATAAAACTAGTTAAACCCTTATTTGGGTACCATATGATCAGATGATTAACTGCTACAGGAGTAACTCTGATGAACAACTAACTCTTATGTGTGGCTTATTGTAAACACAAGACTACAGAATGTGCACTATGGAGGTTATAAAACCATGGAAGGGGCTTTATTCTAAACCAGCCGCATCTGGACGGCTGTTCAGGACAGGCTCTGAAATTCAAACTCTTAGTGCTGATGTTGGTTCCCATTAAACCTTGTTTTAATTTAACGTGAAAGAACATATAGCTTAGGTGAAAATGATCAACTCAACCAAATCCTTCCAGACAGACATGAATTAGTGTAAAACATTTACAAAAACCAAGAACACACAAAGCACATGAGGTACACAAAACATTTTCATGGCACCATCCACACACTAAATATATTTTCCTGTCAAAGCTTCACATCAACTATTTATCATTGAACAAATGATAGTTTACACACTTCTGCTGAGCACAACTTGCAGCTTTATCATTACTAATCAGTTTTTTTTTTTTCAGCGGATTGTATCTATTATTCCAATTTATATAACAATAATTATGTTATTGGTAGCAGTAGTGGCTCAATGAAACAGGAAACAACAGTAATTGCCCTTATTGACCTATCCCTTTTGTTTTGTAAACAAATAAAAAGTCCATCCCCGCCCAGCCCCTCCCCCTTCCCAAAAGGTGACAGTCTTTCATCTCTGTCTCTATTCAACATCATCCAACAAACTGAGCAGTTCCTGAGTTTTATAACTCATCCTTGAGTTGAGAGTCTGTGCCTTCATCGTCTTCCTCTTCCCCCTCCTCTTCTGGTTCCTCGCCCTCTTCCTCCTCGTCTTCTTCGTCCTCTTCCTCGTCATCCTTCTCATCCTCTTCCTCCTCATCGTCCTTCGCGTCATCTTTCCTGTTCTTATCCTCCTCCTCTCGCTTCTTCCTCTCCTCTTCCTCTTGGCTTTCCTTCATCGTCCTCTCACCATCCTGAAAAAGGAAATGCACAATAAAAAAATAAATAAACATCCAAAACTGATAGAAATTAAACGTTGGCAAGCAGAGAGGAGGCATTATACTAGGAGCATACCTTAGTTTTACCCCAGGTTTCGTTGCCAACTTCTTCAGCCAGTTTAGGATCATTGGTGATAAGGAAGTTGTCAAAAATGGTCCCAGATTTCACCTTTAAAAAAAAAAACAAGTTAGTCAGTGCAAAAAGTCTAAATCTTTCAATAAACTATTATATTAATTTCCAAATCATCTATTCTTTTCAGCTTTGAATCCTTTGGTGCTGAATTTAAGAGTTTGCGATTTTTTTTTTTTCCAAAGTAAAGCTTTATGTGTCTTTTTCTAACAAGTTTTAAAGTATAAATACAAATATATTGATATTATATAAATGTTTATACTGTGGTGAGAATTAAAATAGTGCTAACAGCTGAGACTATCAGGACAGAAGGACAAAGGAATGAATAGACGGATAGATTGATGGGATGACTTGATGGAGCGACAACAAGCTGGATATATGGATGAACAGAAGAATAAAGATGAATGGATTGACAATAACAAAGGTTATTTCCATGGCAACTCCCCAAATGCTGCATGCATGCATGCAAATCTGTGCTTATTACTATGTTGTGGCTTACAGGATGAAATCAGAGCTAATAAGAATTTAATTTTTAAGCATTTTATTCTTTCCATATCAAATTAAAATAAATATGTTGCCTGTAAGTTAGTAAGGAATCGAAATAAATAAAAAATAAAACCCTATTATAAACCTTTATTTATAAAATTAAAGCTAGTCTTCGTAACTCCCTTATAATCACATCAAAATTTGATGAATTGGGAACAAATTATAGTCAGACTGACTTAAATAGTTTTATTTGTTTTCATCAAGACCCCTGAGCTGCTTTGAGCTCTGATAGCTCAGTGTGGAAAACAGCAGAAACCAGGCTGTTCTTTCCTTCCAGTCTGTTCCTCTTCTTGGTTTGATGCGTGTCACAACCGAAGGTAAACTCAAAGAAAAACTTACTTTTTGGTTGATGAAAGCTTGTTTAATTTGTCAACTGGATCTTCACAATGCAAACAGATCCCAGTCCTATTTTATTTTGCTACCTAAGAAATAAAATATTTGCACGCACCCCTTGCAATGCAATTGGGGTAAGAGGACCCCTGGTTGGGAATCAATTAACTTTTTTCTCTTCCCATAAGTCCCCCTCTCAGTCAAAAGTATTGATGATTGTCCAAACGTGGAACATACAAGAACTGATTATTAATCCTCTGTACTTCCATATCAATGGGGTTTTTTGCACCATGTTTTTTCTCCCACACTGTTTACATTTGATCACTACTGCACTTTAAGGAATGGAAATGTCATGAGAGATGTACAAAACAAAATTTTGTTTTGTATACACTCTGTGTACAACATGACAAATCCTAATTTAGCTGTTGTAATGTTATAGGGGACTGGATGTAACCCACCTGCCACAGGTCCAGCCCGATCACGCCGATGCTGTCATATTTGTAGATCTCTGGGTCGGCTGTGTATTCTGGATTGTCAATCTCAGGGTGGACCCATTTGCCTTTGTATGCAGGGTTATCAATCTCTCTTGGTTTCCACTCACCCTGCAAGCAAAGAAAAATTAAAACAAAAACACACAATGTGGATTATGTCAAAATAAATAAAAACATGAAACCATTTAGAGAAAATGTCAGAAAGAGACTTTAATTATTAGTTATTAGGTCCGAAACTGATGATTAATTAGTCAATTGGTTAATCTGTTGATTATTTTTTAGATTAATATTCAGATAACAAATGGTACCTTAGAAAAGACCTTTAACAGAATTTTAACGAGGTGAAACTAAAACTATTCCACTTAAGTCCTGGAAAGAGTATACTGACGGACAAAATGAAAGGCGCTTCCTCTTCAATGTAAAAGGTTTTGTTTATGTTGTTTTTTTGTTTAGTTTTTTTTTTGAATAATTACTGCTATAAGTCCATTAAAGACATGTTTTAGAGTCTCTATACTGCAGTTACAATGAATGAATTGTTAAAATAGTTGACAAATATTTCAATAATGATGACAATTTACCCCATAAAGAGTTTCAGCGCTAATAATATAATACATGGGAAGGAACAAAATATTACAAAGACATAGTGAATATCTGACCTTGTAGTCAGGGTTGGTAATCATGGGGGGCTCCCACTCTCCATCCATCTCATCATCCCAGTCGTCAGGCTTTTTGGCATCAGGATCTGGGATATTCTCAGGCTTGTCCCAATCCTTAAAAAAAACGATAAAGACATTAGAACAATTTAATTTTACTAAACTATATCCTGAGTTATAGAGTGGACGGAAATATCCGACTAACCTCAGGCTTCTTATCCTCCGGGTCTGGAATTTTCTCCCTGTCATCCCAGTCCTCTGGCTTTTTGGCATTGGGGTCCTTGATTTTTTTGGGAGGCAGAAAGTCCCAGTCATCCTCCAGGTTGCCAGACTCGACCTTCTTGTTGTTGATCTTCACCTCATACGTGTTGTCTGGGTTGACAATCAGCGTGTACAAATGGGTGTACTCATCATCCTGTAAGCAGAACAGCAGCAGATGTTAAGAACTAGATAGAAAAAAACAAACATTCACCAAATGATCTCCTTTATTACAATGTACTTATCACAATAATTCACTTTCCCCACAATATGTTTAGAGAAACTACACATTACATACCTTGCACCTGATATCCTTGTTAATCAAATGGTTTTTGCCTTTGTAGTTGAAGATCACATGAACTTTCTTTGTTCCTGGGCCACAAATATCAGGACCTGCAGAAGATACCAGACCAATTAACAAAAATATAAAGTTTTAAGCTATTTAAAATTGAGCATTCTATCAAAATACAGTAAAAAACCCAAACAGATTTTCTCTTTACTAGAAATGTAACCAGTGGAGTCTCACCAAACATGATGTTGTAGACAGAGTCTCCATGCATGTCATCCTGATTGAGCTGAGAGGGAAACAGTTTGATGTAGCCTCCGCCACAGTCGATGTTCTGCTCGTGTTTCACAGTGAACTGGATGACTAGAGACTCGCCTTTGTTACTGAAGTCATCGAAACGGGCTGACAAAGCATAAAAGCGGGCATCCTGGCTCGTCTGCAGACCTGCGGTAAGAAAAGAATCGTCACGTGGAAGATCCCAGCTGAGGAAGACTTTAACAGCCTGATACTTAAAGTCATGTATGGGAAGTAACGAACAGAAAAATTATACTGCAATATAAGCAAAAAGGTTGACAGTACCATAATGATAAACTTTTAGACCTGCTTACAGGACAAACAAAATAAAAAAATAAATGTTTGACTATCTAAAGAACATAAAAAAAAAAAAAAAAAACTGCCACAGCCGTCGCTAAGCACTGGTAGCAACAAAAAGCAGTAAGAAGATGAAAATATGTTTTCTGTCAAACCATTGCGACAGTTTCAAATTCTTTTAATGAAACTAATAATTCAGTGGTTTTGCTGCACACTGCCAAGTGAGCTGTATGAAAGACAAATACCTACTACAGTAGAAGATGGACAAAAATTTGCTGTTTTGTTTAAATTTCCCATTAGGAAAAAAAACTTTCAAAGCATGGAAAAGTGACGTAACAATAATAAACCAGTATGAATCAATATGTTAACTTTTCTAAGCAACATTTCTTTTGTCTAAATAAAATAAGCTATATAAGCCTTGACATTTCTCTTTTAAAATTGTGTTTAAATGTACTATAACTGAAAAGCTTTCTGTTTTTTCCTAAATTACCAAATGGATTTAATTTGGGGAAGCAGGAGTGTGTGGCTCACCCAGAGCTCCATTCATAAAAGAACCACCACTGCTTACTATTCGTGGATGATGAAAACTGCTTCATATATTGCTTATATTTAAAAGACAAACCCCTTAGTCAAAGTGTGGCTCCTTTCCACCCACCTTTGTTCATCTCTGCATCTCCATAGAACTTCCCTGCAGTCAGGACAAACTTGCCATAGTCTGACTTGTGCTTGGATTCCATCCAGCGACTATTCCAGGCATCTGCACAGGACAAAAATAAAATAAAAAATACTTAGCTTCAACATTCATCAGGATGGTGCACCTGTGCTCATGCTGATGAGGATAAAAATCAGTGCAGGTGCTCTTTACTGTGAGGAGAAATTGAGCATGGTGGGGGTATGCAGCAGGGGTGGGGGCAGTTTTGATGACAGCTGGGGGTAGCAAACAGATGGACTATAGCTGAAGGAAGAAGTAGGAGCTCCAAGATTATCTTATAAAACTAAATGGCATTTACCCTGATGACCAGATGATGCATGCATATTGTGTTTAAAAAAATCTGAAATTACATGCATGCATTATTTTCTGCTAGAGCAGTTGAAAGGTGCACAGGATGAACATTCACTAGAAATTGATAAGAAAAAGGTACATTCTCACCACCATCCTCGAACTGCTCTCGGAAATAGACCGAGGACTCTGCCAGGATGGAGACGGCAAACACGGCCATCAAAACCAGCGACAGCCCGCTCATGGTTAGGAGCTAAATATCTCTCCGTCCGCAATAAATCTTAAAAATATTTAATTTGCCCGCCTGAATGGATATTTCTGCCTTATCTGCAATATATATCTATATTATCGGTCCCGTCTTTCTCATACAATCATATTAGAGCGCAGAGCCGCCGAGGAGAACCAGCCGCTCTCCTCTCTGCTCGGAACAGATGTCTGAATCTGATTGGTCAGCGGCTGAAAACCACACTCGCGGCTTCAAACCAATCGGAGAAGAGAGAATAAGTCTGTAGCCAATAGGAAAAGACCACGCGTTTGCCTGATACACGCCCCAAGAATGATGCTCCTGTGTGGATCACATGGCTGAAGGAAAAAAAAAAGACATATGGGTGGAAGACGTGGAACTCCCTACTAGAATAACCAACAAAGAATAAACCGAGATAAATTATCCGGGATGTAAAATCAACAGTTAGATCTAGTCAATTCAGTTTATTTATACAGCGTCTAATCATAATTCAAATCATCTCAGGGCCCCTTACAGAGACAATAATGTCAGACTCAAACGTTTTTTTGTTTTTTGTCAGAGCAGTAAAATCTGTTTGCTTTTACAGATTTATGCAAATATGTCTTGAAACAAAGCCATATCCTGTTACTTGTTTAAATGATTGAATTTGAATATCAGTGTTCTGCATAAATGCATCTCATTCATATTTATTCGGATCAAGTCTTTTTAAAAATTCAATTCAAGAATACTTTTTAAATTCCAAAATAAATCCAAAAAAAAAAAAAAAAACTGATTAATAAAAGTATTCTTGAATTGAATAAAAAACAAATGGAATATAAATCTATTTGGGGATTTAACAAAACAAACAAATTTGGACTGTTCTTTACTGTTGATTGTTGCAGTAACTCTTAGGGTGCTTTAGATGCTTTAGATAAGTTGCTTTTCTATGGCTGTTGGATTTAATAATCCCCTGTAGCAATCTGTTTTACAGCAGTCTGAAGAGGCCTCTGACATTCTGATGTTTAGCGTTCTTTATAGTGTTCTTTATTTTATAAAGAATTTATGTTGGTAAAATCAGCTCCAAAAAAAGTTCCCTGAACTAAGTAATTTGCTCTGATGCTGATAGTCCAACTGATGATGATGGAAAAATCCCACACATCCAGCATCTTGCTGCAGACACTGGGGCACTGAGGCTATTTATTGTCAACCCAACCCCTTCTTCCCTTCAGTCTGTTGTCCAGGTGAACACTGTGGGTATTTCATTTGTATATATGTTTTTAGTTTAGATTTGGAAATTTCAGGATAACACAAAATCTTATGGTAATTCTCAATGGTGGTTATCACATTTGCATTCATTCTAAGATATGAAGTCTTAAAAATCTAAGTACTGCATACATCCACTCAATTTGTAGCAAGGGTACGTAACCTATACCAGAAAACTGGCTAATGGATTTTTGTTGAGAGCAGAGGTTGGATCCCACCTGGATTTTTTGTTCAGCTGAGGAAATTAAGCTGTTTGAGGGAAAACGTGAAGAGCAAAACGTTATCACTGCACAATTACTTGCCTAATAGTTTGAAGGGGGAAAAAAAGGGGGGGAATTTACATTTTTAAAACTGCAACTATTTTGTGGAGCTATGAATAAACTCAGCGTTTCTCATTAATGGACTTGTAGCAGCATTCACATCAAATAGTTATCTGTCTGCTGGGTTTCCTGGTCTGGTCATCATAATTTGTTTTGCTCTCTAACATTCTCAGAGAAGAATTGAAACGTTAAAAAAATAAACAGAAATAATTATGCAGATTGAATTATAATCGTAAAATTGCTGAGTTAGATTCCTTCAGAGAGTTATTTGAACCACAACTGATTTGGAAACAAAAGTAAAAGAGGCTAAATATAACTTCATGACTCATTGGTCAGATTTTATTTTTTTAATTAACAAGTTTATTTTTATTTGCACCACTTTGCGTTGATCTATCATATCCCAGTAAAACGATTAAAGCTTGCAATTAGTGTAAACTTTGCAAAATCTAAAAAAACTAAAATAAAAGACGCAATGAGAAGAAACAGGAACAGAAACTATATGTAATAATGTGGCTGAAGTAACCACAGGGATAACTTTAAGTCATGCTGTTGATATTTGATAGATACTCTCTTTATTGTAAATGGATTGAGTGTGTATGTGGAAAAAAATGAGTTAGATAGAAGTTTGATAGAAGAAAGAAATCCATTCAGACAGTAAACCAGACTAGCATCCAAATCTGAAGCAATATAAATATTTTACTGTTTCATTTATCATTGGCTCATGAGATGTGAGCTGATTTGAACTTCAATCAACAAAATCTTTACATTTTCCCAGAAGAATGGATCAGAGTGGAAATATGTTAACAAAATAGTAGGAATTATGCACATTAAAAACACATCACAGTTTGTTTTTAAAAGAAAAATACATTTACCGTCATATAGATTCTTCACAACGTGCAAACATGGCCTCACAAATGTCCAGTAACATTTTCCAGTAACATTTACACAACCGTTTTTTCAATGTCAGCCATGTTACTTTGTGAATAGCTGTTCATTCATCAGCATGATCTCACTCTGTGCAGACATTGAATGTAATAATTGTGTGTGAAAGTAGGAAAAGAAATTCTAAAGAATTGATAGGTGGGATCCGGCATGCATGTCTACTAATGCATTAAATGGTGGTGCATTCATCTTAGACAAGAACAGTAAAATACAACATGATCTCATGTCTGCTTTAAAACAGATCCACAAACAGCACATGGCACAGTAAAAAAGTTTAACTATGGCACAAATAATATCAATAAATAAAAGGTGTCAAGGGGACAATATTTGCTATGCAAATGTAACACATGGATTTATAAAACATTTTAAAAAAATAGCACAACTTGTAATTGTGCAGAAAAGAATCTTAAATAGAGAGCTTAATGACAGGTAGCATTTCACATCACAGATCTTCAATTGGACACTGTGAGAGCTCAGTCCAAGCCTCCATGTTTTTAATATCGCTGATATGCCCTGCAGGGGGGCTCACGCTCCTCTCATCCACAACCTCCGCTGGTGCCTGGCCATCTCCGGGGGGACCCGGTCAGACACGGTGTGTACGCGTCTGAATGGGGAGGGGGTTAGTGCGCAGAAACGAGCAAAGGAGAACACTCGATGGCTCTGTCTGCAGATGGACTGGAAAAACCAATGAGGACCTCCCCACCGGGCCGATGAGTCTTTCTCCCCTTCTACGGGAGAAAGAAGTTGATCCTCTGAGGGATGGACTTGCATCCTTGGGCTGAGAAGAGTCTCTCCTCTTTGGGCACATACAGCATTGCCTTGGCGACCTCATCTAGAGTTGCTTCATCTGCCTCCAGACCCCGTGCTGCGTAAGCATCCTGCGCACAGAGCTTAACATGGCGGTACTCCAGAGGCAAAAAAGGCACAAAGAAGTCAATCAGATGGTTGGACATTAGCTCACTCTGAGCAAAGCCCCCTGGAGGAGAGAGAGAGAATAAAATCGACTGACTAAAGCAGATTAAAGATTTGACTTTAGCTTTAAAAAACCTACAGAACAGCAGGGTTTACCAGGTGCAAACTAGCATCTGACAGCTTCAGCTTCGTACCTTGTGTTTCCATAGTTTCAGCTCGAAGTCGATGCTCCAGGTCCTCCATACCAATGTCCTCCCGGTTCTGACCCGAGTGCCAGAAGTCCAGCGCCACGTCATTAATTGTTGCACCGCCGATATTGCTGTAGTGAAGCAGTGACATGTCACATAACAGCACAATCTGTGCAATGTTTAGCAGAGTTAAAACAAAACTCAGAAGCTGTACTTTATTTAATCACCTGTAATTAAAACAATTGTTCTGCTGACATTCTATTATACACGTCCTTTTCCAGGTGTGTTTGAAGATTGGTTTCATTTCATATCACAATTCATCTAACTTTAAGGGTTAAGTTAGTGTAGTATCTTTTTAATGTTATATCCTAAAGCTATGTTTTTCCATCATCCCTGAAAAGAAATACCCAGTCAAAAAAAAAAAAAAATGGTTAACTTTAAATATTCTAAAATTTTTGCCTGGATTATTAATTTCAAATGTTAACAATTTTTGGGCTCCACATGGACCCCTGGAGGAAGCTACAAAGCTGACCAAAATAAATATATGGATGCCAAACTAAATAGATTTTTTATAGTTTTAGAATAGTTTCTTATATTATTAAGTTGGATTATTCATTTCGCCTATCCAGAGGTGTTACTCCATGATTATTTTGGAAACGGGAGGACATGTTTTCAGATAATAAACAAAAAAAGGAAGCAAACACAGAAGGCAGGAATATCTTCTAGATTTGTCAGATTTGGAGGATTTTCAACACAAAGTAGTGAAAACAAACCAATCCTTCAAAAATGAAACATAAGTTCCTTAGATTGATGCTCCAACCTGAGGAAGATGAAGATGGCCCTACGGTAGCTGACCCCATCTACGTTGTCATAATGATCCATGAAGGGCTTGATGGCATCGATGAGGCCTGGGTGGAGCTTTTCAGCCTCATCGAAGATGAACAGAGTCTGTGGGCAGCGCAGCACCAGGTCTCGGATGGCCTCCCTCAGCTGACCCTGAAACCAGTGAAGGGCAGCAGATCTAATATCTCACACCCATCATTCGAAGTTTATTTACAGGGCAAACAGGACAGATGTTGAAAAAACTAACAGAAAAATGTATTATATAGAAAATATGCGAAGGAATTAAATTATAAACATAAATAATATGATATGTGATACTTAAAACATCTAAACATTTTTTGCTAAGCCAGAAAAAAACAAGGAACCGAAAGAAAATTTTTTTTTTTTTTTTTTTACTAACTCATGGAATAAAATTTTATCCTTTTCTATTGTTGTGTCCTCCAAAATAAAAAAAGAGCAGAAGCTCATCAGTAAAGAATCTCTTTTTTTACAGATCCAAAAAAAGCTTTTCTGTGTACTTTACGTGTCTGTAACTCCGCTATGTAAACGCCAGTTTTACAAGAGTGATTGTGTAAAAAAAAACGATGAGCCCATCTGGGCCATTGTGGCCTAGTTGGGCTTGTTCCAAGTTCCAAAAATCCATGTATACCTGTGGTGTTGGAGCATCAATATTTGATCAGAAGCATCAGCCCAGATGGTGGCCGTTATCGGCAGAGAGCTGGGTTACAAAATGCAGACTAAACATCTGATTAAGCAAGGCAACCGACCCACGAACACGTTTAACATGTTCCCGGAACACGGCGTCCAGCTCCGTGGGTTCCTGCATGTCTTACCTTGTATGTTTCCAAGAGTCTGGCGTGCGGGAAGTGGAACGGAGCGATAAACAGACGGACGCACTCGCTCTTCACCCCATCCCGGTAGAGGTTGTCAGCGATGATACGGGCCACATAGTTCTTGCCCGTTCCTGTACAGCCGTGGAAGGAGAGCGTCAGGGGCTTGTTGGACTCTGGGTTGATGATAAAACCCTGGATTGCTTTAAGAACCACGGACTGGACCAGGTGCTGCCCATGGAGCTTCGTCTGGAGGTCCTTGGCCAAACCTGAGTGGGAGGATTACACATACAGCATTCTGTTTGCAGACATTTCATCAGTAAAACATCTAATTTTTCACACAAAGAAACTCTTATCAAAGAACTTTGAAATCTACTTCCTTTAATATTTCTAAGCATGTTATTACCTGCAGATTTTGGAAATGTAAAATGCAGTGCAGATAAATCTTTGGTAACTTTTAATCTACCACTTTAAATAACCATAACCTGATCAAGCTTCCTGAACAAATATAAGATTATGACAGGAACATTAGTCATCTTGATAACCCTTTTAAACCATTGAAACAGATAAGAAACCAATAAATCCACAATAAACCAACTATAAAATGAGATCACAGGAAACAGTCAATACGTCCAGCCAAATTTCATAAAGCTGGAATGACACGCGGTGACTAGAAATATACAGTCTATTTTTCCATGACACTATTTACTGTCATGGAAAAATGGAGCCATCTCTTCCTTCTTCCACATGATTTTCTCGAGGTAAAGTGGCAGCTGGGTGGTTAATATATCTAATGCACCTCATTACCAAGAGAGCAGTAAGTGTGACTGTCGCTGTAAAAACAGACATTTGGGCAAACGTAATGTTAAATTTTATGAAAGTTTAAAAAAACTGTAGGAGGAAGCTGTTTTTCTCTAAAATGAAAGCATGTTTTAGGTCTATCTTAAATAAATCAGTTGAATATTATGTCTATGTATTAACAAAATCATCCTTAATTCTGTTTCATAAGAATCACTTTTTTTTGTTTTACTCCATACAATACATCATAGCTCTGAATTATCTGTGTTAATTGAGGTATTAGATTAGTCTGATGAAGGGAAAATTAATCAAGCGATTGGTGCATCTTTAGCAAATACATCTGACATGCCCGCTTCTGCAGGGCCATACGTTTGGACCAGGATCTGAGCACCATTATTCTGAAGCACAACATGTGGTAATCTGCTTTTCAATTAAACATTGCTGGATCCAGAAATGGGACAATGATCCCATAAAAGCAGAAGGTACTCCAAATAGATCCTAAATCAAATACCTTTAACAAAATAAAAGCCTATAACCTCCAGGGGAGCTCTGCAAAAATGCAAGAGGACAATTAATTCTGCCAAAGGTTGGAGATGCTGTTATAACAGCTGTATTGACAGTCATGGAAACTCTTCAATCCACTTTATTTATATAGCACATTTAACTAAAAATATTTCCAATGTGCTTCACATAAAAAAGCAGTAAGAGTTTAAAAGGAACACAGAGGACCCCACAGTTATGCAGTGTAAAAGCAAAACTCTTATATTCCAGATGTTTCTGCCTTTAGTGATGAGGCAGACAGTTGAAAGCAGACAGGAGTGATGAGCTACCTGTGATGTTGTTGGTTATCCTGCAGTCCCCAGACTCACAGCACTGGCCCAGGCTGCAGTACCACTGATGCACCAGGCTGGTGTAGTCCTGAGGAAAGCTCGGCCACAGGTCCCCAACAGGAACTGAACGCAGAAACAGAAACCAGCCGCTTTATAACGCTGTAGCGATCACAGCATCGATTCACATGTTTAAGGCTCACCTTGCTGTGTGGAGTCATCCTGCTGCGGCTGACACTCCCCCTCCCAGATGTTACAGTAGAAGTAGTTGAAATAGTAAGTAGAGACGTTGCTAATGCTATCGAGGCTGAGGAAGTCGGCCTCTGCGGACAGGGCGCAGATCAAAGGGAGCAACCAGCGCCAAATCATCGGGGATCTGGACGGAGAGCCGCGAGGGCCAAGAAGACATGGGTCAGAGGAACCTGGGCCCCATTTATTTAAACCCGACAGTGACGGGCCGCTGCGGGAGTCCTGTCTCCACCCACACCACCGTACCGGCTAGGAATGATGTCCGGGAAGCACCGCGTTACGTCAGTTCCGGCTGACTCCACCCACAGGAAGAAAAAAAAAAGGCTTTTCTCAAATAAAATCCCATCTTTGTTCATTTGATTTTCTAAATAAACAGGTTATACATGTCAGCTTTGATGTTTCACTCATTTGGGGAAACTGGCAGGATCAACTTTCTTTAAAAGATAAATTATCCTGTTATAGACTGTTCTGTTTGAATGGGAAAGGGTCGTCCTTCCCAGTTGTCGGAGAGCGACAGTTCGCTGAGTTTTACGGCAGGGGGAGCCATTGAGTTTTGTTGGGTGTAGAAGAATAAAGAGAACCGGAAGCTGGGTTACCGTTGAACATTCTGGCCCGTCTCCTGTCCTGTTTGTTGCTTACGAACCCAGATCGCTCGGTTACAATCAAAGAGTTGGAAAATGTAATAAGCAATGTTCCATCATTGTGCAATCCTTCAATTTGGTAGTGACTTATAGCTCATTTATTATCTAGTCTGAACCTGCCCACATCAATTTTATTTAATCTTTAACATTAGTTGCTTTAACTGTTCAATATTTAAATTTCAGTCACAAAACTCAGAACTTCTCTCAGTGAGTAGGTACTTCCCAACTTGTAATCACTTTCATGAAAATTTCAGCTCAGAAACCAGGGATATTCTAGAAAGGTTTGGAAAAGGTTTCCAAAAGGGAATCCTGGAAGTGCATTTAGTTGTACACTGTAGACAATTTAGCATTCAAGAGTAAATCTTTGAAGGAATTTAAATGAAGCTTTTAAATGACTGAGCCTAGGTCAGCACCTACCAGGTAAAAATCACAGGTATGCGATTTGTTTCCCTCTGTCATGTGAAAGTGCATCACGGAATAAGGAAATTTTAAGATTTTGTACGTTTGAAATAAAGATGCAGTAGAATTTTAAAATTTCTTTAGACAGCATGCTGCAGATTTTCTAGAATATTGGTATCTTTGAAAATGTTAAATTCAACATGCCCACCAGTCTATACCTCCATTTACAGCAGTTATCAGGAAGTGCTTCTCACTTAAATGTGTATGTAAATGTATTATCATGAAATGGGAACTTTGAAAATTGATAAAAATTCAGCTAATTGATTGACAGTATAAACCTTTAAAACACTCCTTTAGCAAAGAGCGACCCACTCAGTAATGCCCAATTTAAAAAAAAAAAAGTGTAATTTTTTTTGTCAAAGCTCTATCCACGTGAAAGGTTTTAGTTGAACCTGGTTTAAATCTGAAAAAAATATATAAATCTTTTGACACTTTTTACCATTTGATGAATGAAAAAATATCAAAATTGCTCATTTTAATTTGAATACCAGATTTTCTACAACTGCCCAATGGAAATAAGCAGGTACTTTATCTAAACCATGTCCGAGCCTATTACAGTGCCATTTACCCAGTTTTGCTGCGTCTAACACCTCAGATCAATAACTGAAGGTTTTCAATTTCCAAGTAGAAATGCCATCAATAGTGTCCCAGAAGGGGCTGAATGCTTTGGTCACACAAGATGAAACAAAAAGAAAAAAATATTGCTATGATAAAAGCAGACAGATTTATGTTCAACTACTACTCAAAGGAACACTTTGAAAAGATCTCAATAGGGGAAAATGCTGTTTATTTACGCCGATACGGACTAGCTCTCCTAGAGTAACTGCCCATCTCCTTGAATCTGCAGAGATTGTGCTGGGAGACAAACCTGGCAATGGCACATATTGATGTGCCATCCTGGAGGAGTTGGACTGCCGGTGCAACCTCTGTAGGGTCCAGGTAGCGCCTCATGCTAACAGTAGTGACAGTGGCCCTAGCCAAATGCAAAACTGGTGAAAAAGTCAGAAAAGATGAGGGGGGAATGTCAGTGGCCTCCACCTGTAAAACCATTCCTGTTTTGATTGTTTCCCCTCTAGTGCACCTGCTGTGAATTTCATTAACACTAAAGCAGCTGGAATTGATTACCCCAACTGCTACTTAAATGACCAATATCCCAAAAGTTTAATAAACTTGACACTATACTCAGATTAAAAAAAGTTCCTTTAATTTTTTTTAGTAGTGTAGATTTATTGTAAATTTTTATGCCAGTCCATCACTGCTTGAAACTCCACCAACTCGGTCCATCCAGGTCACCATACTCCATGGTCTCCCACTTTCATCTCTGCACCTGCAAGAAACAGCTGCCGTTTAGAATCAAGACCATCAAAGATTAGAACAAATAAGCTCTTGACTGACCAAAAACCTCAGAAATAATGGAACGGTTGGGTTATAATCAACACTCAATCATATGGCAAAATCTATTCATCACTGGCTGAAGGTCAGTTCATTCAAACCAAGTATTTCTATAAACTAATATTAAAAACTTACCTTCACATGAGATGATTTCCTGTAAAGACAAGAACAAGCCTTATTACAAGTCACCCTCCTACTTTAAAGTCTCCATTTTCCTGGGTTTCTCTCAGTAACATTTTGTCCACATTATAGTTCAGGTCAGACATTTGTTTGGACATCAATGAAACCCATATTTAAATTCTGCCACATTAGATTATTTTCTTACCAAAACTGGAGTTCTTAATTTCAAGTTGCAGTTCAGAATTGGTCAACCTGAAAATACAAAGGCATTAGTCACATACACAATCCAGAAAGAGGGCCCCTCCCCTAAACCTGACCATGTCAGCTAGAGCTAATATAACACATCATGGTTAATCAGTCTTCAATACTTCATCACAGGTCAGAGCAGTCAGCCAATCCCACCCAGGTAGGACAAGCCCAACAGTTTAAGATATCACTCACCATGTTTCCAAATGTCTTCAGTTCTTCAGGAAGAGTCACACCCCAGAGGCTCTGTGAATAAAAAGCTCATTTAAAATGATGCAACAATTAAATCATTCAATTAGTACTAAACCCAGATCAGAGAATTACTCATGTCCTCAACTGGATCAGAGACCTGATTCAAACTCATCACATCTGAACTTCATTTAACTTCAAACGATAAATTTAATTACCTGCAGAGCTACAGGGAGATGTCCATTTCTACAAGGAGGCAGAGATACAACTTGTCAACATTGACTTTTAAACATCCAAAACATACAGATATCTGGTCGATACATCAGCTAGGAGCGAAAGACAAGAATGTAATCTTCATGGAATAATCTGCTGAACTATGCAGTCATCATTGTATCGAACCTTACAGAGATTTACTGTGGGTTTAAAGCTTACCTTCATCCACTGGCTCCAGACTCTGGTTCCTGAAGGACAGACAGTTAATTAACCAAAGGCTACTGTCAAATATATGGGCTAAGGTTGGTAAAGCTGATGCATCAGATAGGAGCGAAAGACAGGTTTCTTCTTCATAGTAATCTGCTGAACTATGAAATCATCACTGGATCAGCTATGATACCATAGACTAGTTCCTGTGTAAACATACCTATAGCTGATCCAAGACCTGGATCAGAAGGCAGGAGAGGCAAAGAACCTGCAGAGGAAAGGCTGATTATTAAGAGTTCCAGTTTAAATGATTTACTCTCCTAATTTACGGCTGTGTCAGAAGAAAGTCCTCTTTCACTCTTTTTCAGAGAGATTCCCATTGTTTTATAAACAAAATTCATCACATACAGTCATGAAGAAAATATCAGGTATCAGTTAAGTGACTCATTACCTGCATGTCATCCAGATTGGTGGCGGTACCTGAAAGATGAATAGAGCAATATTAAAATAAAAGAATCAGAATAAAATGTAGTACACCCCCACTCCCATGTGCCTCAGAATGTGATTATTGGTGGTTGCTATATCGTCATCCATCTAGTCGAGAGTAGCAAATAATTGTCATCATTGTGGCACAAAGTTAACAGCATTAGGAGGCAAGATTGTTTCCCATGGGTGCTTCATTTGATGTAATGACACCAGCGTTTCTGGCACAATTTCGCCAACTCTCCATGTACACAGAACAAGAGCTGGTGAGGAAAAGGCTCAGACAATATCTCCAATTTAGGGTTGCAACTTAACTATTAATCTCGATTTTTGCTATTAATAATGGGACAGCAATAGCTTTTTAAAAATTTTTTGCAAAATTAAACCAGGTGAAACTAAAAACTTTCTGAGGTCTGGATAGAGTATATTGAGACGAAAAATATTTTAGAATAAATGCAAGACATTTACTCTTTATACAATTTTGGTATAATTGCTCAAGCTGGTTTGCTGTCAGGCATGTTTAATTCTCTACACTCCAGGTAATGATAAACGATTAATACATTTCAATAGCTTAAGTTAATCACTTCACTTCTACTCAAATTACAATCAGTTTCCCTTATTTAAATCAGATCATACAATGCATCTGCATTTTTTCAATCTGCATTAAGCATTTTTATTTTCTTTTTTACACAGCAAAATCTGATCATAAGACTACTCATTTATTTGTTTTAGTAAAATGGGATAAGCATAACTAATAGTGTTTGTAATAAATGACACCCTTCTAAATAATGCACAATTACTTATAAGGTTATGATCATTAATCTCAAGATGGCTTCCTACAAATGGCTTGAATCAGTATCTGTACATCAGTTGACTAAAGATTTAATTACAGCCTTAAAATTAAACAGATAGTGCTCACTTCATGCATCCAGACTGTACTGAAATCAGCTATATATTCAAGTTAAATATTTTTCAGGGTTTAACTTGTGGAAATGAAACTTTTAAAAAGTACAGGAAACACCTTGGGGAAAATCCGCTTCCAGGTGCTTAAACTGGAGAGACTTACCTCCTTCAGGAACCTGGGTTACCCGAAAACCTGTGAAGGCATCACCGTTAGTGCGGTTAAGGAAATCAACTAATCTTAAGAATTAAATACAAAAGCCTCATTGTTAAAATTTCTCAGAAATCTTTTCTGTCCACTACTCTTACAAAATAATCATTGACCATCACATCATAATGTAATTCAGTGATAAAGGAAATATACGCACCAACACATTTGGTGGAGATTCACATAAGGTAAGCGATCCATTGCTTCCTTAAAAGAAGGAGAAAACTATTAGAACATACTTTCAAGTTAAGTGAAAACTTGATTGGGCTATTCTAAATGCGGCCTGCTCCTAGCAGGAGCTGCGCAGCCAGCATAGCCAGCCTCGCCTGTGGTCACAGAAACTTTCCCATGGAGTCAGAGTGTCGTATCTCATCACATTTACTCAGATGTCCCTAACAACACAAAGTTACATCATTCATCCATGGGAAGCACTGATTTCTGGCCTGAATGAAGGTGCAGCAGGGCTGCTTTAACCAGCTACATTCTAACACGTGGCTGAGGCCTAGAGGGGAGAATCCATCTAAAAGCAACATTTTAATTCATATTAATTAAAAATAAATGTAAACTGCACCAACAGATGCAGAAAATTAAAAGACAAAAATAAAAAGGGAAAATAACAGCTCCATACGTCTACGGCAACTCTAAGACAAGAACCTTACCTTGGAGTCAGGAGGAATGGGAGTGGGCAATCGGCGCAAGGGGGTTTTATAGAAAACCTCGCAAAGGATCATGGGAAACAAAGTACGATTTATGTTGGCAAAAAAAAAAATAAAGTCGCATTACCACCATCTACTGGTACGGAGTGTGGCTCAAAATGTTTTAATTTTTAAGAATAATGACATTCTGTTATTTTATTTTTCTCAAAAAACAAACAAACAAAAAAAAACCTAATTAAACGTGAAATTAGTTAATTAGTTATTAAAAAAACGAATTAAACTGTACATATTGCTGCCATTTGAATTTTCCTATACTTTTTTTTTTAAATAAATGTTTCTCCATGCTCTTTAAATGCATCCAACATTAATCTTTTTTCTATCATATCTTCTACATACCTTTGCTCTACTGTCTGATATCCCTAATATCAAAAGCTGCCATTATGTTTCTGTATTGAACTGTTAAGTTCTATTATGTCTCAGTCTTAATCTTCTCTCATCTCTCCTACCCTCTTTTTAATCATACAATAACATTATTTTCACATCATTCTATCTGCCACCTTTCTGTAAATTTTAGTTTAATCATACTTATTGCTTCCGATTAGCGTGTTCTTATTGTAAGGTTTCCTTGTCCTGTTGTAAGAAGACATTTACGTAATACTTTCGGCTGCTTAAATTAAGACTGTCATGGCAGCCTTTCATTATTAATTATTGGAATGTACAATTATTTAATATTAGTAGAAATGATTTAGGCTTGGATGCAATGTGGACACAGAGATCTGTGGGCCTACAAATACTCCCTGCCCCGTTTTCTGGGATCTCAGGCGTGGTGGTATGATAAAAGGATTAGCTCCATATATTTTCATTTATATAAATATGTTATTCAAAAAAATTTGGCCTTACCTTAAAAAGTAAGAGTTAGCAGTAACAAGTAAGTCTTTCACATCATTGTAGCACTCTAATTGGATTTTTTTCAGACTTTGACTAGGTCACAGAAAAGATTTTATCAGTACGGAATTACTGGAAAACCTTGGATCGTTGTCAGCTGCATAACCCAAATGCACTTTACTTTGAGGTCAAATCAAGATCAGTCTCTTTCTGGACTTTCTGTTGTAGAGCAGAATTCACTGTTCGACCTGAAGAACCCCTGGACCATCAAACGACCACCACCTTGCTGGACTGTAGCTGTTTCTTTCGCATTTGCACTAGTTTTAAGCCAGACCTAAAGAGGCACACCCTCCATAGAGCTGTAGATTTGTCTCATTAATCCACAACATATTTTCACAAAGATCCTGGGAATAACCAAGAGGCATTCCCACAAATGACACAAGATTTTATTTTTGGTCATCAGTGATTTCAGTCTTCTGAAGAAAGGAAGCATTTTTTGCCTAATCTTAAGAAACTGGCCTTAATCTATGGCTGCAGCATGTTCTGACTTCTTTAGTGACCCTCTGGATAAGCCAGGGATGTGCCCTTTCAGCGCCCTAGAAGGCAAGACTCCCCTGTTTGACTTTTAAAGCCCTATCTACAGCTTTGTAAAGATTTAAAGACTAATGAATCTGTTGTGTTTAAAAGGAACTATTTTCTGTGTAGTAATACGGCAGTAATTAGTCGCGCACTGAGGGCCGGATCTATCAAAGGTTTGCGTGTATTAAAACGTGAGCTATTTCACTGCGCACGCTAAAAAATGTACAAACTGATCTATCAACAGCGTGCTAAAAGCATTTGGTCTTTAAAACGTGCTAAATAGCGCCTCTGATCCATTTAGTACTTTTTCTGCAATGAATATGCAATATGGGGCGTTTACACGCTAAAGTGCGTCTTGTGGGAGGAGAACATGTAAATATATTAATTTAGCACTCGCAAAGTGATTTATCAAACTTGAACGCAATTTTGCTAACGGTATCTGACTCTATATTTAACACGTTTCAAAAGAAGGTGCAAATGGTCTGTATGCGTAATTGCGCACACATGGCAGCAGTTATTGTCGCAAGAAGGAGACATGGAAATAAAGCAAGGAGACGCAGAGAACGCATTTTTTCACTCCGTGTGAATATTTTTGCAATGAACGAGGAAACGATCATCAAAACATATCGTTTATCCAGCATTGCCATTTTGGAGCTGTTGGGGGAACTCCGAATGGATTTGGAGCCAGCCGCAAGGAGGACCCACGCAATACCAGATATCACAAAACTCCTTGCAACATTGCACTTTTTTGCATCTGGGTCATTCCAGCGTACGGTTGGAGCGAGAGCTGGGATCTCCCAATCTCGTTTTTTCAGAAGTGCTGTCCGACGGGGTCGGGGTTCTCCCCCTGCGCCTGTGGAGCAACGTGCCAAATGCTGCGGGGATCTCATCCACAGTCACAGGCCAATACAAAACACCTGTTTTTGTTTTTTTTTTTTTTTTTTTTTACTGCAGCACATACCACCTTAGGGAATAAAGGTTGCCAATTTATAAATATATATATATATATATATATATATATATTTACTTTTTTTTTTTGTTGGGGGTCACTGTAATATTTAAATTTCTTAATGCACTAGTTTGTACAGACTACAAACTACTTTGCCGCAAACCACAAAACGCGCAAAACCATCATTTAAATAGGGCGTCTCCAACAGTTTTGCACCTTCCACCAGTTACGCAATCACTCTTGTTAAATCACCCGCAAACCATGGTTCAGCCCCTCGCGCAAAATTCCAGTTTGCGAGCGCAAATTACTGCACGCAAAATTGGATCTTGATAAATCCGGCCCTGAGCGTATTGATACAATGTATAGTTAGGAATGAAGGCTGTATCAGTTGTGAATCTTTTCAAGTAGCCATTAAAAGTTCCCTAAATGGCACGCTACTTTCCCCGTCTATTTTGTTGATGAGAACACAACAATTGGCGACGAGTCTCGAACCTAACGTGAAGTGGATGTTAACTGGAAGTGAAAATTGTCTCCTTTCAACCTTCCACGGCTGTTTTTGCCTACCCCCAAGCGACGCAAGGAAGAAAAAAAAGAAGAAAAAAAAAAGGCGTCCAGCTCGCAAAGAAGGGAGGAGGACAACAAAAGGATCCGAGGTCGTGAGTAACCTGAAAAAAAAAAAAAAAAAAAAACGGAAGTAACTTTACACGAAATAAAAGAGGACTGTGTTAACTAGTGAAACCGTCAGGATTCAAAGAAAATGGCCGGATTTGTGGGACAGATTGGTGCGTTTGATAGTACAGTGGAAGATTGGGCTACATACATTGAAAGAGTGGAACAGTACATTGTGGCTAATAAAATCGAAAATGATCGGAAAGTGGCCGTGCTTCTCAGCGTAATGGGTCCAAAGACCTACAATTTACTTCGGAATTTGATGTCACCAAATAAGCCAGCAAGTAAATCATACGAAGAAATTGTGAAAGTGCTGCAAGAGCATTTAAACCCCAAACCGCTGATCATTGCAGAAAGATTTAGATTTCACAATAGAAATCAAAAGAAAAATGAGTCAGTCACGGACTACATGGCTGAATTATGCAGGCTATCAGAGCATTGCGAGTTCAAGGAGGGACTGTCAGACGCGCTGCGTGATCGTTTGGTGTGTGGTCTCGTGCACGAGGGCACACAGAAGCGGCTCCTTAAGGAGAAGGATCTGACGCTTGCGCGCGCTCTGGAGATAGCCATCTCAGTGGAGACCGCTGCTAAGGATGCAGTTGAATTACAAAAGAAGACAGCTTCGTCTAGCGAATGTACAGTAAACAAAATGACAACAAAACGTGCTGAAAAGATGACAGCTTGTTTCCGATGTGGAAAGAAATCCCACAGCCCCGATGAATGTTGGTTCAAAGACAAAGACTGTAACCAGTGCAACAGAAGGGGGCATATCCAAAAAGTGTGCAAAACGAAACAAAAAGAGAGAAAAACAAATGTAAAATGGAGAAATAAAAGTGTCAATGAATTGAATGAGTCTAATTCAGATGAGTATGAGCAGGAATTGGCTTGCCTCGAGCTTCACTCAGTAAAAGGAAACAGACAAAATGTTTTTTGGGTGACACCTGAAATTGAGGGACAGAAACTCAAAATGGAGTTAGACACTGGGTCAGCCTTGTCAATCATATCCTACAAAGATTACAAGAACAAATTTGGCAAATTGAAACTGAAACATACCCCAGTCACACTTAAGACTTATACAGGAGAAAAAGTCTCCCCAATGGGGAAATTAAAGGTGAAAGTCAAATATGAGAAAACAAAGAGAGTACTGGATCTGTATGTGGTGCAAAGTGACAATGTGCCATTATTTGGACGAGAGTGGCTGCGTAGCATCCAGCTTAACTGGAAATCAATCAAAGTGATGGAGATGTCCAGCGAAAGCACGTCTACCCCAGAACGACTGAGGAACGTACTGGATCGCTACGCCCCAGTTTTTCAAGATGGAATTGGAACGCTGGCACAGATCAAAGCCAAAATAGTTTTAACTGAAAATGCTCAACCAAAATTCCACAAAGCCCGTAACCTGCCTTATGCATTACGCCCAAAGGTGGAAGCAGAGCTCAAGCGCCTTGAGGACCAAGGTATCTTGTCAAAGGTGGAGTGGTCAGAGTGGGCCACACCCATTGTGCCGGTCGTAAAGAAGAGTGGTGCTTTACGCATCTGTGGCGACTTTAAAGTCAGCATAAATCCAGTGCTCCAAGCAGACCAGTATCCGCTACCCCGGATAGGGGATATCTTTGCCTCATTGGCTGGTGGCCAGCATTTCTCTAAGATTGACTTAGCGCAGGCCTACCTCCAAATGGAGTTGGAAGACTCACCAAAGAAATATCTAACCATTAACACCCATAAGGGGTTGTTTCAATATAACCGTCTGGTTTTTGGGATAGCGTCAGCCCCTGCTGTATGGCAAAGAGCAATAGACCAAGTTCTTCAAGACATCCCTGGCACTCAGTGCTATTTAGACGATATTCTTGTGACAGGCAGTGATGAAAACACACATCTGACCAACCTTGAGACAGTCTTAAAGAGGCTATCAGACTTTGGACTCAGAGTGAACAAAGAAAAATGTGAGTTTTTCAAGGACTCAATTGAGTACTGCGGTCACAAGATCGACAAAGATGGTCTTCACAAGGCACAAGATAAGGTGGATGCAGTCTTGAAGGCACCCAGGCCCGAGAATGTCAGTCAGTTACGCTCCTTTTTGGGCCTTGTCAATTATTACGCCAAATTTTTGCCAAACATCGAGACGGTGTTACATCCATTGAACAGTCTGTTACAAGTGAAAACTGTATGGAGATGGTCGAAGTCCTGCGAACAGGCGTTCATGGCAGCAAAGCAACTGATAACGTCAGAGAAAGTGCTGACGCACTACAACCCCAATTTGCCACTGCGTTTAGCCTGTGACGCATCACCATACGGGATTGGCGCTGTGCTTTCCCACAAGATGAAGGACGGCTCTGAACGGCCTATTGCCTTCGCCTCCAGGTCTTTGAACAAAGCTGAGCAGAACTATGCCCAAATTGACCGTGAGGGTTTGAGCTTAGTCTGGGGGGTTAAGAAGTTTAACCAATACCTGTATGGTAAACACTTCACACTGATCACTGACCATCAGCCTCTAGTGGCTATTTTCAATCCCAGCAAGTCCGTTCCTATTATGATGGCGGCACGTCTGCAGAGATGGTCATTGTTTCTAGGAGCTCATGATTACACGATTGAGTTCAAAGGCACCAAGCTTCATGGAAATGCAGATGGCCTTTCTCGCCTTCCCCTCGAGTCAGGTGGCACGTCTGTGTTTTCAGATCCAGCTGACCTTTTTCACATGACGCAGATGGACAATTTACCTGTCACTTTTCTGGAGGTGAAGAGGGAAACGGGTCGTGACCCCACAATGGTGAGAGTCTACGACTTGACGGTGAAGGGGTGGCCCCGGAAGGGTAATGCCGACCTACCTGAGTACGCAAACCGACGTGAACAGTTGTCCCTATGCCAAGGCTGTGTGATGTGGGGCACCAGAGTTATCATACCACCAAAGCTTCGAAACAGAGTGCTAGAGTCTCTTCACGATGGACATCAAGGTGTGGTTAAAATGAAAAGCCTGGCCAGAAGCCATGTCTGGTGGCCTGGCATTGACCACGAGATTGAAGACATCACAAAGTCATGCTCGGGATGCCTGCAAACTCAGCGTCAACCGCACATAGCTCCACCACACACCTGGGAGTGGCCTTCAACTGTGTGGCAGAGACTTCACATCGACTACGCAGGTCCCTTTCTGGACAGAATGTTTCTAGTGGTCGTCGATGCATACTCGAAATGGCCTGAAGTGTTCCCTGTGAAGAATGCCACATCAGCAGCGACGATTGAAGCTCTTCGTACTCTGTTTGCTCGTGCTGGACTGCCACAGCAGCTAGTTAGTGACAACGGTAGCCAGTTTACTTCAGAGGAATTTCAGATGTTCATGAAGGGAAATGGAATTAAGCACATTACCACCGTGCCGTTTCACCCTGCAACAAATGGACTTGCAGAGAGATTCGTCCAGACCTACAAACAATCCATGAAAGCCATGGCGAACACCTATTTGTCCATATCAGAGAAACTGGCCAACTTCCTGTTGTCGTACCGCAACACAGAACATTCCACCACAGGTCAGACACCATCTGTGCTGTTCATGGGAAGATCCTTAAGATCCCGTCTGGACCTCCTAAAGCCAGACCTGCACCGGGACGTGTCAAAGAAACAAAGCAGTCTGATGAAAAAGCAATTTCCCTTGAGAACCTTCCATGAGGGCCAGCCTGTGCTTGCCAGAGATTATCGTCATGGGAATCAGAAGTGGCAAACTGGTGAGATAGTTTCCAAAACGGGCCCACTTACTTACACGGTGAGAGTACCACCTGGACTGATCTGGCGCAGACATGTGGATCAGTTACTGGACGCTAGAACCCGTCACTCCACCAGTAATGATCAATGCCGTGATGCAGACTGTGCAGACAGTTCTGAGGACTTCACACCTGGTGACCCACCGGACGAACCCCTGGAAGAACCACCAGATAAACCGAATGCAGAGACTGCTCCAGCAACGGATAGCCCAGCTGCTTCTTCTAGACCTGTTCCGGATGTACCAGAAAGGCGATATCCTGAACGAGAGCGACATCCTCCACAGAGATTAGAGTCATAGTCTAGTTTAGTTAGTTGAAAAGATACAGCTTAGGTTAAGTACTTGAAGGATAAGTGAGTTAATTGATAGTGTTGATTTAGAGTTATCCCAAAGAGACTGTAATTTGAAACTTAGTTTTATTAAGTAAAGAGGAACACAGAAAAAGAATATGTAGCATAGATTATAGCTTTTCTAGTGTACTTCAAAGCTAGAAGGGAGGAGTTGTGTTTAAAAGGAACTATTTTCTGTGTAGTAATACGGCAGTAATTAGTCGCGCACTGCGCGTATTGATACAATGTATAGTTAGGAATGAAGGCTGTATCAGTTGTGAATCTTTTCAAGTAGCCATTAAAAGTTCCCTAAATGGCACGCTACTTTCCCCATCTATTTTGTTGATGAGAACACAACAGAATCAAAGGTTTTGTTTCCTATATGTTTCTGTTTTTATTCTGATCAGGGCAAGTGCTGCTTATTCTACTGCATTTAAAACGTTAACAGACAGCAGCTGTGGTTCCACAGGTCTGACAGCAAATACATGCAAATTCCTCATGTCAATTAACAGGAAGGACTGCTGTTTTTATAATAAACCAGCTTGTTTTTGATAGATTATTTATCTAGAAATAATCTATCCAAATAATAATGTTCTCTAAATCGTTTTTTTCTTAAATCATTATCTTAAACAAAAGGAAAACATGTTCAATGATCAGATTGGACACTTTAAAGTGTGATAAAAAGACTTTTACACCAATGTGCTGAACCATTTATAAAGTAAGAATGCCAACATTGAGCATATTTATTGTAGTTTTTTTTTTTTTACTTAATGAATCAGAATAGAGCTGTTTTTCTTCTTGTAACTATATTTAATATTTCCTTTTTTTGTTGTTTTCTAGAGGACAAATCACATGAAATAAAAGGGAAAAATAGAAAATATGGGATTACTTTTTAAGACTAAGAATAATGCCAAAAGAATATTTTTGAAACACTTTAAGTTAGACCAGTAGATTCTGAAACCAATAAGAGTAGAGTACCGCATTTCAATGGGCTGTGATAGAGCAGAGACACACCTGAGGAACCAAAGCTCCCAGTTCTTTGTTACAAAAAGCAGCAAAAAGTTTTTCTAAGGGCTACAAAACCATCTTTCTCAAATCTCCTACTATTCTACATAAATGAAACTGCCTATCCATCGAAAATGTAGAGTTCAGGTTTTTAAATCCCAATGTAAGGATTAAAATGGGAGTCAGTCTTAGTTTGGATACTTTTAAGACTGCAGCTCGTCTAACCAAGGCTTTCTGGCAGATGGGCCAGAACCACCTCATGCTTTCTTTTGTTTTTAGTGGAATAAAAGCAGAAATTGAAATAAAAATACTTTCTGCATTTATTTGTAATCTACTGCTCTATAACAGTTTAAAGCCATTTGCTGTGGTCTGTTTAGGGTAAGCAGAGGCCAAGGGAACACATGAGAGGACTGTTCCTTCAGCAAACTGTTTACACCACAGGTCAAATAAAGAAGGAAGGGTGACGATTTTAATTGATACCCATGGTAAATTGAAAATGGCATTTTAAATGTAAAACCCCTTTCTTCTGGAAGACTGGAAATTTTAATCTGATAATACAATGTACCAATAGATTAAAAAAAAAACTGTAGTTTGACTTGCATTTTATGGAAAGCTTTCATAATAACTGCATCTTTATGTCTAGTTTCTGCACTATTCTGAATAGTCTGTGTTGTTCCAACTCATCCTTATTAAAATGTGGTAGAAGGTCAAAAGTGATACAGTGGAAAGTTTGATGGTTTGAGAGGGGAAAAAGCATTCAACATCCAACACCATCCTGAAAGATGCAATTAATAACGTCCCCAGGCAGACACTCCCATAGACTGTATGCATGGCAGAGGGACAATAATGCTATTTTTAACAAGCTGTACAAGAGAAAGTTACAGTTACCTCACAATACACCCAGTGGGGAAACAAAACTGCTGTATTTAATTTGAGTGAGGGTTTCGATTCGATTTTTAGTTTTTGAGCACATCTTTTTCAAAAAAACATAATTGAAGCTTCAAATAATAGTTTTAAAATATGTAATCAGCTCAGTTAGTTCTCAGAAATAAATGTCCCATTTCTTATTTCAGTTATGAAAAGCGGTTGGCGGAGGCTAAAAACTGGGGCTACTTGATGTTTCGGCACATTAACCCAAAACATCACTGAATCTGAGCAGCTGTTCAAAACATTCTCACTGATTTGGAAAATGATGGTTCTTTTTAAAAATGGCAGAAAAAAATTCTCTTCATCTCTTGTAAAGCTCTTTTTAGCTATATAAAAAAAAACTTTATATTTGCTTAATCCAAAACTTTTCTCACTTCGGAGTGAATGGTTTAAAAACCTTTATGCTGGTTATGCAAAACAAGACCTATAATACAAAAATTAAAAGATCAAATTTCACAGGAAATAACTCTCAGAGATTTAATATAATTCTTCAATTATCAGGAGAGTCAGATACAATCAATGGTTATGATGAAAAGGAAATGAAAAAAAAAACGAAATACATTTGTTTTGATTGCTCTCTATCAGGCAATACTGAAATGAAAGGCAAGGCCTCTACTCAACGAGTTTTACAACAAAAAAAGAAAAGCATGGAGGAAAGAAGAAAAACAGGTAAACCTTCAGTTTAAGACCAGGTGGGCAATTTTAAAGGCCTTTTCATTTGTGTTGATAATTAACTCTTCAAACTAAGATAACATGGATTGTTTGCATCACTGTTCAGCAATTTAGATCCAAACAAAAGCTTATAAATCACTCGTGTTCAAAAGGCTTGTTGACCAGCATGTGGTTCTGAATGTAAAAGCAGAATGTGTAAAAGAAAAAGACAGGAACCAGTTGAGTCCGTCTACACTGCTCGGTCATCACCGGCAAGCGTGAAGAAGAGAGGTTGATCTGCAGCAAACAATGGGAGACTAAATCTTCATCATGGAGAAAACATCATGTAAACAATTGTTTTGTTCAGAAATGCTTTCAGGGAACCATTTGCCATCCATCTCAAAGTTAGTTTATATATATTATTCTCCTTTTTGGCATAACTGGCTTTGAAACTTAGCATTGCATATAGTCCTTAAATATATTTTCCACCTCTCCCAATCTCTGTAAGTTTCATGGCTCATGTTTTGCTTCTGGATAGCATTAAAGATACAAGAACAAAAATGGCCGCTCAGAAGTGGAAAACAAAACGATGAAAATCAAAATGGAATGATTCCTAATGAGGTGAAGCCATCATGTTCATAACCCCAATAGTGTATAGTATTGCCAGAAAGAACAGAACAAAATATTGGAAATAAAAAAAGAATATATATATATTTATATATATTTAATTATATGTATATCTATATATAAAGATCAGTTAGAACTAGTTTCAGGCAAGCAGAGAAGTTCTCTCCCGCCGCTTTAAGATTCATGGGCTCCACTGTTATAAGGCTGTCAGACTCTGGGAGGGTGCAGCAGCTTTCTTTCCTCAGTCAGATTCCCTGAGATGTAGAGCGCCAGTTATTTTACTTGAATTGTACATCAACGACCACAAGCCTCCAGCTCCCCCTTTTATAAAGAAACAAAACCAGGTATACTGGAACACAAGTGCTTCTCTGGATCATAGAGTGTGGATCTAGAAGTGATGGCCGGCTCTCGCATCTCCTCTCTGCGGTGCCGTATGGTGGGGGGAGGAGGAGGATGAGGGGTTGGTATCGGTGGTCAGCGCAGGGGAAATTTGCCCAAGTAAGGAGAAGAGCTCATGTTTACATCTTTGATGCTTTCATTCATTTCCTTTTTTTTAATACAGTCAGATGCAAAGCAGTGTACAGGTTCAATCAATCATCCCAAGGCTTGAATAAGAAGTGTGTTTTTTTTTTTTATGCAAAAGAGTTCTTATGAAGACTCCTGTGTCTGTGCAGATTTCTTTTTGAACTTCTGTGTTCATCATAGCGAGTGTGGCTTTATCAGTGCCTCTGAGAAGCTAATCTCTTTAATAGCGGCTCGTCGTAGACCCAGCACTCCCCGTCTTCATGGAATAGCTGAAAAAAACAAAACAAAAATAAAGACCTTTTCTAGCACACAAATCATTTGTTTTACCATTTTAATCCTTCACTCATATCAGAACCAAACTGAACTTTTTGGTACTAATGCATAAGTCTGTGTGTAGGGGTTGGCATTTATCGTATTGTTTATTTGTGATAAACGTTTAGTCATGATGATTTTGATTTATCGTCTAAAGAAGCTTCAGTTTAGTGATCTCACTTTCAGCTGAGGTTTACAAACAGCTGGTATCAACATCTGTCTGACTGATCAATGAGAGTAAAATACGCCCACTGTCACTTCAGCAGATTGCATGTGCTAAAGGAAATTATACTGTTGCCACCAGGGCAGAGCCAGCCAAGAATGCCAGCACACATCTGAGGGTGTTTCTTTTTATCTGGGTAGGATGTGAAGTTTTAGATGCTGGCTGGAGCCTAAAAGGTCACTGTTAAAAAAAGTTGTAAGAAGAACGATTGATATAATCGCCCCTGTGTCATGGCAACATAAGCAGAATGTCTCACCCTGGTTTCCCACTGCTGCTCCTTCTCCTTCCTCTCCCTGGCTTCAGCCCTTTGTTTCTCCTCAAGACGATGTTTGGCCTCTGTTGCTGTATCAATGTCTTTAAGCTTCAGGTTCAGTGTCACATCTCTCCATAGCCTGCAGCATAAACCAGGGTTATCAATCCTTACATCTAGATAAAGACATGTCAAAAGTTCACTTTGTCCAATTACAGCCAATTTTCTTCTCACCTCCGGGACTCGTAATCCAGCTGGTCCTCTAGCTTCCTCACCTTCTTCTTTATGATGCTCATTTTCTTAGTGTCTATGAACGATGCATTTTCCTATTTTAAAGAACAGAAAACATGATCTAAGAAGTGGAACATAGCACTTTGTCCATATACCAATTTTTCCGTACAATAGGGAGCACCGTCCATGGATGGTCTGTTTCTCTAACTTTTTTTTTCTTACCGTATATATAAATGTGAACATGACTATTAGCTGCAGGTCTTTGTCACTTTTATGGGAAAAATAAAGGCTTTTAAGTGCACCTAATGGTGCAAAATATATATTTCAAAAACTGGCAAATACTTCAATAACATTCAACATTTTTATATGTTTTCTTTCATCATTGTTCTGACTACATGTCTTGCACACAAACACCCAAAAGTATTTCTAAAGACAACAGATAGAAATAAAATTATTTATAGTTTTCCTGCTTTCCCTTAACTGATCATAACTTCAAACGTTACAATTGAAAAGAAATAGTCTTACATAAAAAAAAAAATAAAGCACTGAATGCTAGCTTTAGTTGACTTTTTTTTTTTTTTTTTAGAAATATACAAAAACAAATAAAGGTTAATAAAGCTTAAAGTCAGCAGATCCATGGTTTATGACGAATTCTTGTTTTTTCTTTGTCAATTTTCAAATAAATTTCCCCATCTATCTCTTGGGCACAAAAAGTCATCTTCTAAAGAAAACTCAAGTTAGATCATGTATGAATATATAACACTGCTTGGCCAAAAAAAAAAAAAAAAAAAAGATGGCACCACCCAAAAAACCAGTCACACAGTAATATTTAATTGGACCACCTTCCATCCAGTGTTGCATTAATGATGGTAGAGTCTGACCAAAGAGCAAAGCCAGACATTAATAATGGAGTTCAGGTGTGGAGTCTTTAAATCCTGGCATGTCCATCTTGGAATATGCCTTAAAACTCTTCATGTAATAACCTGGTCATTCAGTATACTCAGGTAGTCAGCTGACCTCATTCTATGAGTTCATGTTGTTGCCAAAGCCAGACCTGACAAACTGCAGCAGCCCCAGATCGTAGCTCTGTAGGATCCATAATAGTATTATTGGATATTTATTCATTAGGTGACACCTGGGTGGTGGGTGTGTCCCTGAGAAATGTGTAGGAGGTTCTCTTGGGTCATACATCTGACAGTCTACCCCCAAAGTTTAGCCCATGGATTGGTCTCAATTTGCCCTGTTTTGCCGCAAATAGCTCTGCCCCCTTTTGTATAGTAAACTACAGGAATGATGGGTGCACCAGTTTATCCACCTCTCTTCTTACCCTGAAGCTTTCACCGTTCTGAAACAGGAGACACCTGGACTCATCAGACTATATACCCATTGCTCCAGAGTCTAATCTTTATGTTCTCTAACAAATTGAAGCCTTTTTCCTCCGGTTAGCTACTCTAGTTAGTGTTTTAGTTGATGGGACCCCCCTATCCTTCCAGCTTTTAATAATGTGTTGGATAGTTCTTAACCAAATAGGCATAGCTTCTGTAATATCCTCAGATGTTTCCTCTGCTTGCTGCATGCCAATGGTTTAAACCCTCTGAAATAGACATGTTTTCCAAAAACAGAATGTATTGTTCAACATGATAGTTTAGTAAATGGCAGATGGTCTTTAGTTGTGTAGCTTTTTAAACTCCGGGGTCTCCAAAGCACTTTACACCACGGTATATTCAGTTTTTAGCTGCCATCAGAGTCAACTAATTTAAATATTTTAATATTTAGTTAAAAAGAAGATTTAATACAAACTAGTATTGAAATTAAAAGTTCAATCATAAATAAATAAATAACTTTCAGTAAATTAATGTCGTTTATGTACATTGGTTAAAAAGCACATTAAAATGTAACGAGGAAACTATGTTTTTGCTCCGCATGTCACGTTGTTGCCCACAGGAAAGATTGATTGACACAATTCTTTTTTGCACCTGTTTTTCAAGAAAAGCTGATTAAGCTATCTTTATTCCTCTGGAGTTTATGCGGCCAATGAGTTCTGACTGTTACTCCTCTCGAGATAATCAAGGCTCAACGTCGTTCTTATGGGTTAAACAGGCATTTATTTGGGCTTTGTAAGACGTGTCCACATTAAATGGCTGTTAAACCCATAAGAGCGACGTTGAGCCTTGATTATCTTGATAACACAGTTATTCAAAGACTACATTAATGGGGGCAGGCCTCTCTGTAGCCACAGCTTCCCAGGGCTCACTGAGAGAAGGGACGCCTCAGTACTGTACGGCCCTCTGAACACCATCACTTCTCTAAGAAATTAGAAGCAACTCATAGCACCACATGGGGGTAAATAATGTGTTGCCAGCTGAAATATAACAACCCACACAGTAATCGTCTTCTAGGATGCTCACATATATTTGCTGGATTACATCCAGGTGGTGATTTATTATTTTGGCCAAGCAGTGTATATTCTGCTTAATTTTTCCAAATTCCACTTTTACACTCACTACTTACATAAATATTTATGACATAAATTGATTTTCAACACATTTTAGGTTAGATATAAGTGTGAAGGAACCTTGCTGTAGTTATAACCTTGTTGGGGAAATAATGTAGGTTAAGTGTCCCTTTCTGAGAGGGATGGGGGTCCGTTTCTGTAAGCAAATACTATCAACCATCAACAGCCAACAAAACAAGCATGAACTCACTCCAGTTGCCAGCTTGGAGTACATCACTCCGTTCCATTCTCCTTCAATGGAGCAGAAAGATTTCTTGTCATTTGGTGCGCTGCAGGACAAATGCAGAAAAACATTAAAATATTGTACAATTCCACCCAAAGGTAGACGTGGGTGAGATGCTGCAGGGGCCTGAAACTTCATTCATCTTACAAGATTTCTGCTGTGACCCTGTGCTTCTTTCCGCCATAGAAAGGTTTGGTGTGGAATACGATGGTGGCGCTGTAGCCTGACTTTGAGCAGGAAATGTTGCACTCTCCACCCAACTCCACCCAGGGCACGGTCAGAATCGACCTAGAGAGACAGTCTTAAGGTCAGAGAGTCCACCGTCTCCACTCCTCACAGATAAAATGGGCGTACTGTTGTACACACCTGCCGTATCCATTAGGGAAGGTAAGAATATAATGTTCATCATGCTCCAAACACGACACACAGCCTAGACAGCAAGCAGAGGAACATCAATAAAACAATCATTATTTCTTGCAACCATGCTGCGTTTAAAGAGAAGTCTCACCCACCTTGACCGATGTTGTGGACCCCTATAGACATGCCAAGAAACTTGGACTTGGTCCAGATGTGAGCGTTGAACTGGATCTTCTTATTTAAACACTCCGCGTAAAATGCAGAGACTACAAGGAGAATAAAAAACAAGATGAAGGAAGAATGACAGAAATAAACAGAGACGACAAGCTGCTGTTAGGCTGTCGTCTGTTGTGTTTATGAAACATTCAACGCTACAGCTGTCAATGCTGACAAGGACATGTTCTGTCACTTACTGGGCGGGTGGTGAGAGACCTGCTCTGCCACGAAACGCACACTGTTGGGTGAAGACCAGGGAACTGGACCGTCTGTTACGGCCTCCTGGAAGAAACAAAAAAACAAGTCAGATCAAAGGAACATTAAAAACTTAACAGAATCATTATAAATACATTGAATTTCTGGTTGTAATACGACTTAACAGATCAGCATAAGGGGTGTGAATACATTGTTAAAGTCTAAACAAAGCCCTGAGGTTTTCTCACCGTAGGTGGAGGCGGCTCTTCCATCTCGTTTGGAAGATCCCAGTGGCAGAAGAAGACTTCCCCCAGGATTGGATTGTAAGGTTTTTTGGCCACTGAACCTTTCCTGCCTGCATGGAAAGCAGACAGGAACCACTTCACCACCTGAACCATGCGTTCCCTGGGCTCCGGTTGGTCAGCGATACTAGTTAGACATCCAGCACAACATGGTTAAAAAAAACGTTTCAACTTCTGTATCATGGATCCTCTGCAGGGCGAAGTCCCAAAGTGCATACCTTACAAATAAATCAGGGTGTGCAAAGAAGTCTGCATACATCTCTAACAAAGATCTCCTCTCTAGGATGAAAGTAGGCAGAACCACCTGATGGAAAAATCAAACAGCATCATGAAAATTTGGATATTTACACACCAAGGCTAAACCTCTCATTTTCAGGAGAGCTTACTTTAGTGAGGTCCATGCCCAAACGGACTTGTGACAGCAGATGCATGATGACGCTCTTGTGCTCTTCCACAGACTCCCCCTCACCATCGTCATCACGGTCGTCATTATTGTCAAACATATCTGAACACAGCGGCAAGAACATCAGCAGTCTAATTTTATTAATGCTTTGATAAGAAAATTCCCGTTTTCATCGATTCTGCTTTAATATTTTTGAACCTCTGACTCAAAGAAATCTCATTCTAATGTTCTGTTGATGGAAAACTTTTAATAAACTCAAGTTTTTTTAAGTGACAGGCCGACAAAATAAATTTTTCAAATTGTTAAATCCAAAATGTGCAGCCAACCTATACAACGGGAGTAATCTAATTAATTTAGTCCATCGGTTTGTAATTTATGGTCAAGACGTTCACGGAAGCTACATAGAATGATTCAATTCTCTGTTAGTCCAGTATAACAAAAACCTTAATGACATCAATTAAAACCTTGCTAATGTGATGTTAAAGAAGTATGAATAGGCATAATCTAGCAAGGCCGACCTGCTTCTCCCATGTTAGATAAAACACACTGATCACCAAATAAGACAAAGTCTTCTGGGCTTCCTTTGATTTAGGAGAATGTTTCTGAACCCCTCTCTGACCAATCAGCCACAGTTGAACAAAAATGTAATTATACTACAGTTATATAAATAATATTCCCCTTTAAATTGGAACAGAATTTGCCGTCAATACTATCTTTCGAAGTGACCTTTCAACTACACTGAGCCCCCCAAGGGGGCATACTTCCCACTTTAGGATCCATTGGTGTATAAAGTTTTAATCCTTTTATAAAATACTTTGAAATTCTACATTTCAAGAGTTTTATTGGAGGGCAGAAGCAGACCTTATTATTTTGGTAACATAAAAAAAAAGATTTTTAGGGCAAAAGTAAAGGTCAAGATAAAGACCAAAACAGTCATTAGCCCTAATATGGTAATAAACAAATAGTGATTCTATAAGAAATGCATGAAAACCACTGAAAGAAGGAAACAACTTTTTTTTTAGTTACATTAGAAAATTAATGCTGATAAAGGAACCTATTTTTTCTTAGGTTTTAACTGGGCTAATTTATTATTTTCTTTTTACTTTTTAAACTAGCTTTCTTTACATGATTGACAGCAGGTAACATTAGGCAGCATTAGATAACTTAAGGTTTTATATGAAGGAGTTACACTCTGCTTTAAAACAAGGTGGACCCTGCAGACAACATCTGACCTCTCGATTTTGCCTTGTTTGCTATACAGTGGTGCTTATATTGAACTTACCATTTTTGGTACCTTGGATAACAAAATGCTTAACAGGAGGCTCCAGCTAAACATTTGTCAGTTTGAATGGACTGTAAAAATCCATATTTTATCTCGTCAGTGTGTTACCTGGATCTGTGGTGCCGTTTGACATGGTTGAGTTGAGGGACTCTGTGGTTTCAGGCCGTTTTAATGATGTTTGCTCGTTAGTTGCCGTGGGAGCAGCAGAGGGCCCTGAGGGACTGGGGGCAAAATGAGAGGAGAAAATGGAGATGAACCTGGAGTACCGAGACAAGCCTTTCAAATTGAAGTTGTTGATGCAGCTGGATGTTTAAGGATTCAAAGCAATCTTTCTGCACCAGAGATGCAGGCCGGCCACTGGAATAGAGTGCTGCTCTCATTACACAAAATGCATCCATAATAGGCAGTTGAGGTTGCTAGAGGTGGGGTGCTGAAAACACTCACTCTGCAAAGTGTTTGGGTGAAATGCTGCCCTGGTTATACTCGTCAGCATCATAAAACTCATCCTCGCTGGAGGAGTAGGAGAAGTCTGGCACTGAGTGTGAGGGCAGGGGGATGTGAGTCGGAGAGGAGACGCCGCTGCTGGGGCCGGACGGGCCACTCCCTGTTAGACCAGAAACAGAGCAGACGTCAGAAGCGCAAGCGTCTCAGTTTGGTTTATGACAGTTAAATCAGCAGCATGATGAGCAAGCAGAGCATAGAGGTATTAAAGCATCTTTAACACAGCGACTGCCGCCTCTGTGGAGCATAAAGACTGCACAGCTAGGCTTAGTTAATGCACAGCACAGCCTTTAGATACTGCTGCATCAGCAGTGGAGGCACACAGGCTGCAAACTCCTCTTTAATTCACCCAGTGCTCATCGACAACAAGGAACAGTAAATAAATATTATTTTTCCTCTAGTGGCTTCTTTCTCATTTTGTTCAAGCATTTAATCATTTTACATGAAATATTTGAAATTTTACCAGTTATGGATCCTTCTGAGAAACAATCAGTAGTTTTTTCCCCCTTGCATGAAATATGTTTTCTTTAATATTTCTTTTCAAATCAACAGGAAAAACCTGCAGGGTTCAATATTGGTAAAGAAAATGTACTCTTAAACTGGCAATGTTAATGCATTATTTGCTATTCAAAATAGTAAACCAAATATTAATTATCAAGAGAATGTAAAGATTTTAAGTTAAAATAACATGCACCTAAAAGTTTACAGCACATTTCAAAATTAATAAAAAAAAATCTAGACCAGTTTTTGCAGAATTTACAGAGGCACAGGATAGATCTCACATTTCTAATGGTTATCACAGAAATATTCTGTTTATTCAGTAGTATTACCTTAAAATGCATAAAATGCACTTTAAAAGGAAAAGGAAAAAAAAAATATGTAGGAAAAAATATAACTAAAACCTCTAACAAAAACAAACAAAAAAGAACCAACATGAATAATTCAAAGCAGGATGGATAAATGGACGAAATGATTACATTATTATTATTTTTTTCCCAGTAATCTTTTTAGGGATTTTATATTTTCCTTTAAAACAATGAGCTGTAAAAAAAATGATTAATATAGATCCACAAAATGCTGTCAAGACCTTAAAAAACCCCACATAAAACAATATTTTCCAAATGCTTCATTCATATTCAGCCTGGAACCCTTCGGATTTTACTTATTTTAAGAAACAACCAAAAGTGATTATTAATAGTAAACTATTAATAATCACTAGTATACTATTTTCTTTATACCTGTCAGTTAATCAGCTAGTGTTTAAAATCAGATTATTTGTCCATAAATGGCTCTCTTCATTTGACAGTAGGTAAAGCATTGGGGGAAGAAACAAACACACACACAAAAAAAATAAATTAAAAAGCTTAACTATAATTATTTAAAAAAGGATCTTCATCTTTTCCTTTTATGACAAAAAACCTGTACCAAATTATAACTAAAACATCATTGATGCTCCTAAAAGGAGATGCAGCCTTAGTATATTTTGCTGTTTATTATACGAGGACAATAAAGCTTCTTCTCTTTAAGACTGAACTAAAAATGTATTTTAGTTTAATCTTAGAGAAAACCGGTGAAACCATTAATTTATAAAACTTGGTAGAACAGAATCTAGATGCATCACCTGCTCTTGCATTAATTATGTGTTTCCTGTTTTAAAAATATTCATTCCTGTGGTCTCAACCTACGGGAGTGTATTGTATTCAAGAAAGAAGAAAAAAAAAAATCAGACAGCTTATCTCCTAATTAAGAGATCAGTATCTGTTTGCATATGTTCCACTGACCAGTTCTCTGTACCGAGGTCTGAGCTTACACACGTTGGAGTTCCACTCCTGTTTTTCACCCTATCAATAAAGCATCCAGCTATAACCCTGGGATTACTACTTGTGGAGTAAGCATGCAGCCATATGACCATATGTGAAAATCCGTCAGCAGCTCCATTAAAAGAGATTCCGTTTTTATTTTTTCATATGAATCGACATGCCTGGTTGTTTTAAATGATTTTGAAGCCCCAGCTGTACTCCTTGTGGATCATTTTGTGAAGGTACTGGGGGACAGTTTTTTGGGACAACACCAAGCCAGCTGGAATGCATATCAGATGCATTAATTTGTAACCATAAAGCATCCCGTGCTGGTTCAATTGCTCCTGCAGGAGCAGTGCGATTTCCAGCAAGTCAGAGTAGAGTGGACTTTTTCTCCTAAGCAATTCTAAGGACTTACTGCGCAATGCTGACAAACTAAAACTAATTCCATCCATATTGAAGAAACTCAGCATTTCCCAGTGTTGCATACCTAAAAGGAATTCAAAGTACATCAAATCCGACAACCAACTCCTTGTTCAGGTTTCATGTAGCGTAGCTTAGCAATGACCGTCTTTCCTTATCTTCTAAATATGACATATTATCTCATAATATGGAGATCAGGATCTCATAAGTACAAGATCAGTATATTATAAGTATGAGATAAGCTGTCTGATTTTTTATTTTTTTTTTGGTGAATGCAATCCGCTTCCATATCAACCTCCTGTTTGGTAAAAGATCTATGAATTAATTTGACATTGCTGATGTGGTTTTAAAATGTTATTATACAAACTCACACTGGGTAGAAAAGCTAGGCACAGTGTAAAATGAAGGCTCACCTGTGCTGTTGGGAGTCGGGGTCTGCAGACTACCCATCACTGTGACCACGGGACCAACAGCTAATGTGGAAGGTCGTTGGTCTGATTTACACACCTGAGAAGCGTCTGTGACAAAAAAAGAAAAAGAAAGCAAAGCTGTTGGAATTGAAGCCTGAAAAGGAAGCCGGATCACATTAAATCAAATCATATTTACTGATTGATCGGAGATCATCATGAGAGACGCAGCAAACATTAGCTGTTGACAATTTTGCACTTTTGCAATAGTTACCATGATACAACTATTGCATTCAAAAAATGCAACAGTTGTATCATGGGCCGTTTCTCAACACGTGAACTTGTGCATTCTCCCTCTTTTATAAATCAAATTACAAAAAACAAATTCCCCTATAGATCATAATACTCATTATCAAAGAACAATCATTTAAAATACTGAATAATAATCATATTATACTATATAAAATATTATATATTTAAAACAATCATATAATTTATTAATATAAAACTTTATGTTAATAATATAAATTTTTTATTGCAAAATATAACTGCATAAATATCATCAAGTTTGAGTTCAGTTGAAATAGTTTTTAATCTGAATAAATATGTGTAATCTAACACTAAGGTAATTTTAGAATTTGTTTTGGTCTTTTAAAGGGTTGTGAGATGTAAGAGATTATTGTAATATTATTTTTGACTCGTCTTTCATGTGATTAGAATGAGATCTAAGGCTCCTCCTATTCATTCTGACAGCAGCCTTTTGAACTGTGGTCCGATCCAAGATGGCCGTTTCTAGGCACGTCGGCCGGCGTCCAATGAGACGTCTACGTATATAATGTCTATGAGAAGACCGAGATCGGACAAAGCCTTTTATTAAACAGTTTTTGGCGATCCGGATGCTATTTTTCTGTTTCTGTTTCCTTTTCCGTTACTGTTGTTCAATAAAAGTACGTTTTATGATCATTTGAGGCGAGACATTATACTTTTAAGCATCACTATATGGCCCATTTACCGATTTAATGTGTAATTGAAAAAAAAATAAAATCTGCAGTCGAGAGAATCGCCGCAACCAGCGGAGCTTCAAGGGTAACTGCAGCCAGGGCTAATTTTAGCCCGTATTGCTAACTCTGATGCCGATTTTTTTGATTTGGCAAAATGTTAATTTGATATTTGTTTATCTAACTGTGTTAATCATTACTCTCCCACTAAATGAAAAAAAGAATTTATTATTATCTATAGACTATTAATAACAGGAGGTGAAACACAGCTCCGGAAGAGCTCAGCCTGTGGTGACGTCATGAGTACGCTTCTGTTCCAATTGACCCATATTTATGCTCTGTGCTCCCGTTCTCCTTGAGTCCAAACTTTCCTGTGTTCTTCTCAAGAACAAACTTGCCGAGGACCCGAGTCGAATACTCTAGTTATTGTGAATTGAGAAACGGCCCCAGTCTTTCAACCCCAAACTATTTCTCTCATCACATCTTGGTTTTTTTAAATACAATATTACTAGACATGAACTCAAGTTTTAGCAACAAAAAAAATGTGTTTTGAAAATGACAATAGGCTTCCTTGTCTATAGTACAACTAACCCTTTATTATTCAAGCTGTTCCAATAAGCTGTTCTTTTTGAGGAAGGTATAGTCAAGTCAATCCTAAAAAAACTTCACAAAAACAAACAGAAAAAATAAAAAATAAATAATATATATATATATATATATACACAAGTGCTGGTCATAAAATTAGAATATCATGAAAAAGTAGATTGATTTCAGTAATTCCATTTAAAAAGTGAAACTTGTATATTATATTCATACATTACATACAAACTCATATATTTCAGATGTTTATTTTGTTTAATTTTGATGATTACAAATGACAACAAATGAAAATCTCAAATTCATCATATCAGAAAATTAGAATATTACTGAAGACCAATAAAAACAAAGGATTTATAGAAATGTTGGCCAACTGAAAAGTATGAACATGAAAAGTATGAGCATGTACAGCACTCAGTATTTAGTTGGGCCTCCTTTGGCCTGTATTACTGCAGCAATGCGGCGTGGCATGGAGTCGATCAGTCTGTGGCACTGCTCAGGTGTTATGATAGCCCAGGTTGCTCTAATAGTGCCTTTTAGCTCTTCTGAATTGTTGGGTCTGGTGTATTGCATCTTCTTCTTCACAATACCCCATAGATTTTCTATGGGGTTAAGGTCAGGAGAGTTTGCTGGCCAATTAAGAACAGGGATACCATGGTCCTTCAACCAGGTACTGGTAGCTTTGGCACTGTGTGCAGGTGCCAAGTCCTGTTGGAAAATGAAATCTGCATCTCCAAAAAGTTGGTCAGCTGCAGGAAGCATGAAGTGCTCTAAAACTTCCTGGTATGTGGCTGCGTTGACCCTGGACCTCAGAAAACACAATGGACCAACACCAGCAGATGACATGGCACCCCAAACCATCACTGACTGTGGAAACTTTACACTGGACTTCAAGCAACGTGGATGAAGTGCCTCTCTTCTTTTCCTCCAGACTCTGGGACCTTGATTTCCAAAGGAAATGCAAAATTTACTTTCATCAGAGAACATGACTTTGGACCACTCACCAGCAGTCCAGTCCTGTTTCTCTTTAGCCCAGGCAAGACGCTTCTGACGCTGTCTGTGGTTCAAGAGTGGCTTGACACAAGGAATGCGACAGCAGAAACCCATGTCTTTCATACGTCTGTGTGTGGTGGTTCTTGAAGCACTCACTCCAGCTGCAGTCCACTCTTTGGGAATCTCCCCCACATTTTTGAATGGGTTTTGTTTCTCAATCCTCTCCAGGGTGCGGTTATCTCTCTTGCTTGTACACTTTTTTCGACCACATCTTTTCCTTCCCTTCGCCTCTCTATTAATGTGCTTGGACACTGAGCTCTGTGAACAGCCAGCCTCTTTAGCGATGACCTTTTGTGTCTTGCCCTCCTTGTGCAAGGTGTCGATGGTCGTCTTTTGGACAACTGTCAAGTCAGCAGTCTTCCCCATGATTGTGTAGCCTATAGAACTAGACTGAAAGACCATTTAAAGGCTTTTGCAGGTGGTTTGAGTTAATTAGCTGATTAGAGTGTGGCACCAGGGGCCATCAATTTTGAACCTTTTCACAATATTCTAATTTTCTGATATGATGAATTTGAGATTTTCATTTGTTGTCATTTGTAATCATCAAAATTAAACAAAATAAACATCTGAAATATATGAGTTTGTATGTAATGTATGAATATAATATACAAGTTTCACTTTTTAAATGGAATTACTGAAATCAATCTACTTTTTCATGATATTCTAATTTTATGACCAGCACCTGTGTATATATATATATATATATATATATATATATATATATATATATATATATATATATATATATATATATATATATATATATATATATATATATATATATATATATATATATGATGTAAAGAGAGCAAGTACTTTGTGTGCAGTTTACATAAAATAATTGACCCACAGGGGGAGCTTGTGCCCTTTGAGAAGTTGATTTAACAAAGACAGCAATTCTCTGGCCCACTAGAAATGTGTTGGGAGTACCTATGGGTAGTGTGTTCTGCGTTGGCATTGTGGTGTTGACTACAGGGGGGTCAAGATGCGGCTGGTAGATCCCATCCACTGGGTTGATGGTGCTCTGGGGGAAAAAAGGGAAAAAATAAAAAGAAGTTCAGCAACCTGAACCAATGATTAAGTAAAAGAAACCAACAACCTCATAACATCGCCTGCTTACAGTTCAAAACTATGACAAACCAATTGGATCATCCACTAAAAGTATGAGTATTTTTTTTTTAATTTGACCTTTTTTTTAATTGACTGGACAAAACTTGTGTGCTGGTTATAGATCAGATTATCGGTAGACCCATGGATTAACAAGAGCAGTGCATTGAAACAACTCATCTAATCCGGACAGATCAATTCCCTTTCACTCAATGTCCTGGAAAGTATGGCAGGATTAACTGTTGCAATCGATATGAAACCTTCCAGGCTGCATGAACACATAAAAATCAGAGGGAACAAAAACAAAAATCCCTCCAGTATAAAACTGAGTTATTAAAAACCTCTGTCATGTTTTCCATGCAGTAAAAATCAACAAAGGATTTTAGATAAGCAACATTTTTGGCACCCCTGGTAAGGACATGTACAAAGTAAACATACCTTAAACTACCGCAGAAAAAACTAAACTTTGAGAACATTTAATTAGAGGGAAAATCATTAAGTCTTCAATAACATTTCTTTAAAAAGGGGGTCTTAGACCACTCATAATATTAGGAGATAATCAGTCTTGAATCCCGTCTTCTCTTTAGCTCTCCTCACAGTTATCAACAGCATTTAAGTCTGGGGACTTCAATAGTCGCCAAAAAACTTTGATTTAATGTTTTTGCAACATAAGACCAAAAGATGAAGCTTTACTGCCATTTAAAAAAGGGACATCAACATATTTGACAGCGTGTCTTTATAGAACCATGAATGGTTAGATATAGTTAAGATATGTTGCACAATAAATAGCCTGGCATGATATCTGTGCCAAAAATAATGCAGTAGCCCATTTATTGTCTTTGTGTTGATTTGCAATACGTCTTGGAATGTTTTCATTATGATGACAGAAGCCATAAGATTGTTAATTAAAATTTCCCAGTATTTCAAAAATTGCTGTAGGTCATTCATCAACAAAAGAATCAGCCATTTCGTCAGGTTTATGGCACTAATCAATGCAGCCTTAATAGTAAAAGTAAACTTTCTTACAGTTAGTCAATGTCCTCAGATTAAAAGAGGAATTTGTTTTCAGATATTTTGCCGTTTCCATTCAGAGCTAATGGCCTTAGGATACTTTTTGCATCTTTCTTCAAAGGGGACCAACACTGACTATAAAGCCACTGCATCCAACATCCCACTGGAACATGGACCAAACCATGCAGGAAAACAGGGTCATATCGACCGTGATTCAGCTACAGCTTACCCTGAGGGCTCTAAAATGCCAACATTTTTGTCATTATAATGTGATCGGCTAAATCCTCAGCTTGATTCTTATCAAGTTTTAACAACTGTCAAACTGAAATTTAAGTCATGTAAAAATAACTGGATGAAACAAGGTGTGTCTGTACGGGACGAGTCCTCAGATATATTCCAGTATTTGCGTCACATCAGCATAAGTCCAACTAAAACATCTCAAACTGTGATCAGAGCTTGAAAATGTTTAAATCCCTCCTTAACCAACTGCCTGTGTTTCATGCTCCTATCCGTACGCCTTGTTAATGTGCCTCGAAAATAAGTAAGTCAGTAAGTCAGTAAGTAAGGCTACTAATTATAGCCGAATGGGGAAATATTGGTCTGTCATGATGGGGGCTGGGTCAGTCTTTGGCATGATCAAGCAGGAGATGAATCAAAAGCAGATGATAAAGTGGAGTTCATCTTTAAGTGAAGTTAGAGCAACAATAAACGTAAAAAAATGACTTGCATTTCTTTTTAATGCAAATTAAATATTAATGCAGCTTGCTGCTCTAGTTAAAGAATCCAGATGATTTTTCTTCCATTCCTACCTTTTTTCATTTAAAGAATCCCTAAATATGCAACACAGAGTAAGAGCAACATGGACCATAAAACATGCTGTAAGTGTTTTAAAGATACAGTGCATTGTTAAAACGGACACGGCATACTTCCAGTAGTGATTAAGCTGTAGACACATCTCAAGCAGAAAGCTTGGAAGATAGAAAACAGACAGATATTGGGATAGACAGAGTTCATGCTGTGCTATTTATACCACATAATACTTTACTTAATGACTATGGGATTATATCTGCTATTAGAGCAGACTCCTACAGTATGAGCAGACCAGCCTCTGTGGGATTCATGCATCAGGAACGATATTAGAAGTTTTCTGTGCGTTAGAGCATTAAGCTCAAACGGTTAACATTTTCCAAAGCATTCAAAGAGCTTTTAGATTGATTTTCTTCTTTCCATGCATTAAAGTCTCTTCACTGCGATATTTTCCCTTCTCTGCTTCTTTTTTTGTGGTGCTCCACCCCATACAGTACAGATATGATACCTTACTAACAATACAGAGAAGTTTCTATTCCTTGCAGTATCATTGAAGTCAAACTGAGAGCCAGAGAATCAAATTCCCACTATTTGCAGTTCCCTATTGACAAATAGAGAAATGGTATCTGAGAGTATAGTGTTTACAACCAGAGGCCGGGGAGACGAGCCTAAAGTTACTCAATAAGAATTAGGAAAAATTCTAACATTACAGAGGTTTGTAGTTCAGTAGAGTGGGCAGAGTTTTTTTATTCAACAATACGCAAAAAAGATTATACTTTGACTCCCCCTTTTTTTTCTTTTTTTTTTATCCAAGAGGAGGCTAAATCTGAAGCTGAGCTTGTCAATGGAGAATCAGTCTAGAAGCTGTAATTGATTGCTTTGGAAAACTGATAATAATATTGTTAAATAAAAATGTCTAAGTCTTGGTGTGGCCTAGAATATGAACATGGTTCACCTGCAGAACCTGTAAAGTGCTCTCTAGATGCCTTTCCTGCTATCAGCGCTCAGCAATTCAATAAGCAGGCAGTGTGAGCTGGATTAATCAATACTGGGCGATGCTGGCTTTAATTTCAGGGCTGAGTGATGCACAACATGTTTAGATCAGGTATGCAAAAAAAAGGCATGCTTTAAAACAACAAAGTGCTCTGCAAAAAGTCTCATAAACTTCTCCACATTCTGTTAAATTAATGCTTCAAACTTCAATGCAAATTTAGCACTTGTGTAAAGTAGAAAGACAACTTGCAGATAAAGATCTAAAATGTGGATCAAGCCTCGATTATAGCACTAAATAAAAACCAGTGCAACTAAGTAGAAATGATCGATTTAATATGACAAAATGTGAACCAGTTTATGGATTATGGAGACTTTGGTAATGCACAGCATATTATACAGATAACCAAACTGAGTGCTGCATGCATGCAGACTTTGACCTGTGATGAAGGATAGTTCCCAACCATTACTAAAAGGAATTAAACCTGAGATTAAAACAGGAAGGTTTTAATCAAGAAGATAGCAGTAGCAGACTTGAGAGGAAAGAGCTGAAGGTAGAGCTTGTGCCTAATCAGACGGCATGCTCTAAGAATCTAATTTATCAGCTTGGCATTAAAGGACAGGGTAAATAATGCCAGAAGAGAAAGTTAGAGTTTTGTTTGATTTAATTTTTTCTCATGGACAGGAAGACGTTTAAACTTACTATAAGTCCGTTTGCGTGTTGTTGTTCGTTACTTTGGTCCTTTGAATTTTAAGAAGACAGCGTTAGACTGCTTTGGGTACAAAGGTTCAAATGTCAAGTAAAAAAGCATCCTGACTGAGGAACTTCACCTTTCATTATTCAGTAATTTGCTGTTTGCAGTGATCGTTTCATCACATGTTTGATCCTTTCATATATTTCTAAGTAATAGAAGTCTAAGAAGTCACACCAACATGAAACACAAGTGGTTAACCAACTTCCTTCCATACAGGTTAAGGGAACATGTGATGAAGCGAACCCTGGACCACCCCCTCGTCATCCACCGACCCAGATAGCAACTGTGAGCAGGGAACTACCTTAGAGACGGGACGTTCAGCATACACACCAATGTGCTTTCACCAGAAAGTGATTATGGTACAGAAAAAAGTCAGCGCGAACCACTGAGAGAGGGATTCAGACATGCAATCAAGCTGTTTACCTTGGCAATCTGCAGAAGAACAATACAGTGCTTGATGGACTCTACCATACTCTAAGGAAGAAAACACAGCAATCCGTTAGCAGGGAAGTGACTTCCACACAGAAGGAAACAAAACTTGGAAAGTATTTACTTACACAAGTAGTCTCTTTCAGATTTTCTATTTTCTGACAAAAACAAAGAAAAAACATGTTAGATCCAAAAAACCTGAGGACTGCAGATGTAACCTATTAAACAGGACTGATAAATTATTGTTGCAGAAAACCTTAAGTTCAGTTCAATTCAGTTTATTTATATAGCGCCAATTCACAACTCGTCATCTCAGAGCAAATGGAGTCAAAGTTTCTATCTAAGGGAAACCAGTAGAATGCATCGACTCATTGACTTCTTGGGAAGCAAGAAAATGTAATAATTTCCCACAAAGTTAGGCTTGATGAAACTTAAACATGTCTGTGTTTCTCAGAACTTAAACATTTATGATATAAACCACTTTAGGGGAAGATGATGGAATGGCAGTCATGTGTTCTGATTTGATGATATGACACATATGGCAGATATGCACCGCAGGGGATATTTGCAACGGAAAATGTACAGGTGACGTTTTTCTGAAGGAAATCAAACATCCTCCCTACAACTTCCTGACACATGCTGGAAGTTAAGATGTGGCACAGGAGTAGAGTTTGGCATACAGAGCCCCAGATGTCAGTATTCTAGCAAAATTTAGGAAATATGCTTTTCTTGAGACATTTACACCGGACTTTTCTCTCAATCTAGAATGCTTTTTAATAGAGAAAACTGCTCTGTCACAGTATTTGAATAGTTTGCATAGTTTTACATTTTTATGATTTTTGAGGTCATGCAATAGTTTTACAATAATTACTTTTTAAAATCATCAAATGAAATCTTTAAAGGAAAAGTCCAGTCATATTCAGAATTCAGACTTCTGAAAGTACTTTAAATATGAAATTATTACATACTGTTCAATAAATTATATGTGTTTTGATTAAGAGTAATTTTCATTTCAATGTAATTTACAGGAGACATCCATGTTTGTCAAAGAACACTACTCCCAATCGTTTGTGACGTCACGGTGCGGTATCGGCCGTCGATCAAGTCCCAGTGCTATTTCAACCAAGTCATCTTTAAAACATTCTTCTTCGAAATGTTGGCTACATATTACGTGTTTTTTCTCTGGCCAGAAGTCCAATGGCAAATCCTCCCTCTTTAAGTTGGAAATTTTAATGACGAACCCATGGTGGATCAATGAATTGGAGAGGGAAAATAACAATTTTATTTTATTTTTTTCACTTTTACCCCATGTATTACAACATGCAACTGCCATGCATGTGGGCATTGTCAGTTTAACTACAGCTCTCGCAGATTTCAATTTGTGAAGTCCTCTGGAAATCCTGAATAATTGTTGTTGATTGCAGAAGTGTCTAGTAGTTCCCATTGATTGTTCTTGTAAAGTGGGGAGAATGGCGCTAGGCTTACTGCAGCGTGACATCACTGCCGGAAGATGTCAAGAGTGAGGCGTTACTATATTTGGGTAAAATTGGCCAGTCCCGGACTCAGTGATCATGACAAAAATGGTTGTTTTCATTTTTTTTTACTGTTTAAGATTATAAAAATGGTTTTAAAAGATTAAAAGAGATCTGATTAAAATAGGTCCTGACTAGACTCACTGACCACTAAAGTCGCAATACTTTCTAAAAACATAAATATCTGTTAGCAAACCTTGTCATTTGTCTTTATTTTTATTTGTGGTATTATCACCCCTGGTTTTCTCTTTTTTTTGTTAAATCCTAAAATGTTGCTGTGGAATATATTTAAAGAAAAGTGTCAAAGATTGGATGTTATTCGGCATTCTAAGAAAATGATTTTCTTATGAATAAATATGTGCAAATATAGATATAAATAATTTGTCTTAGTAAAGAAACTGATTCAACCATTAGTGGCACAATCAACTATTCCTGTAAAATAAATGCAACTAAAATAAAACCTTTAAAGATTTTTAAGATGAGGCAAGGCAAATCTTCAAAAATGGGAAATGCAAACGGACATTAGATTAAGGTGAAGGAGATGTGCGATGAAGACGTGATAAAGCTCACTGTTGGAGAACAGAATTCAATTTTTCTCACTTAGATTATGTCACTGAGAGAAAAGATTCAGATTTTAATGTTTTTCCTATTTTAGCAGGATAAAAAAAAAAGTCCCTACAAAAAAAGCTGTGGTCTCACCTCTGATGCAATGAAATAGATAAAATACGGAGCCAAGAATATAATCCGTTTTCATCTTTCTCTTCATTAAAAGATTGCGAAACGGTGCAGCAGGTCAGGAGATATATCCATGTGCTGAGCTTTACATCATTAACTTCATCCAATTTTTTTTGCAGAAGGGCAATATTTGGTTGTTAAAGGTACTTAACAGTGAAATCTCACTGAAAATTAGTCATAATATTTGCCTTTATTGTTTTCGATCAAAGCAACCAACCAGCCTGCAACAGACAACCAGAACTCAGCAACACAGCAGCAACAGCCCCTAAATTACATTTAGTCATCTGACAGGGCTCTAATGAAAGCAGAAACAGGGGAGCAGAGGCCTGAGTGCTGGTACTCACCCTGTGCGATTCATCCTCTTTGCAGTCCTTGATCTTCTCATCAAACAGCTGTTTGTGAACAAGAGATGAAAAGGTGGGAAAAGGGGAAAGATGAGATTAGAGCAAAGATGTTTTCAGTCAACTGGGTATTCAAAAGGATCACAGGGAGAATCTGCAGCCTGCAGATGATTTTAGATAACATGGTGACCGACACAGGACCAGCAAAGTGTTTTTATCAAGACTCAGATATCAGTAAAAACACCTATGGAGCTTGTGACATTATGCTGCTGTAGTGCTTTCTGCCTTGTCATCATGTTACCAAAAATCGGTGTTAAACTTCTGCTTTAAAAAGGAGATCTGGTTCAGCAGCAGAACAAACTAATTATAGTCTGCAGCCTTGCTTTGTTTATAAAACAATAAGATTCTCAACTTAACTAGGTCTGACTGGATCCAAAACTCTACCAAATGTTTTTACAGTGTGATATATGAACATTCCTGCCTAAAAATAAAACCGCTTGACTTGGATCCTACCTTTAACTGGTCGATTAGGATCTGTAGGTAGGCGTCAGCTTCAGCGAGCTTCTTGTCAAAGTCTTGCACACTGGGAACGAGTCCTGTCTCAGCCTCCTGCAGACAGGAAAAAACAAACAAAACAGACTATGAATACAGCCTCTTCCAGGCCTGTGGTGAAATCCCTGCTGGTTTTTGCATATTCAAAGTAAAGTGTGGCCAGGATCAATAACCAAGAGGTGTCCATTCATGAAATAATGGCTCAGGCTCTATCGTATCACAACCCAGTCAGGTTTTGTACACGGGTGCAGAAAACAGTAGAAACATCAACAGTTCGAGGGAATCTTCCAGCAACGTACTGTACTACGGGAAATACAATACCAGGAGTATTGTTTAAAGGCGAGCCAGCGTGGAAAACCAACATATGTGACAGCCCACATTTGTCAGGCTTCAACAAAACTGGAAACTAAGAGAGACTCAGCTGCAGAGGTGAGCCACAAAGGGTGCAAATGGGATGAGGTGCACTCCGATTTATTGTTTAATTAGTTTCTCTTAATAGCCGCTGGCCTCTATGTTTGCATGCACACAGAGACCATTTCATTACATAAGATCCATTAAAAGGCAATTCCTCAACTACCAGCAAAAAAATAGTTTCTAACTGTCCAAGCTCCCACCCAAGCAGTGGGGACAAGCAGGAGAAAGGTCTGATGAATCAAAGTACAAGGAAGATCTGCCTGAAAAAAGCAACAGAATCTTAACACCTTGATTAAGCACCAGAGATAACAATAACCTTTCTGCATCAGGAGATCCAGCAGATGACTAACACAGCATGTGTCAAAGCAGTTTCTGCTAAGCCTATAGCAGTCAGTCTGTTATAAAAAAAAAAAAAAAAAAAACAGGGAACAAACTATTCCACAGAAAATGGTGTCAAGAGTAAATGGGAATCGGCTAAATCTTAAATCCTCTTAGGAAATCAAGCTCTTATCAAACCGTTCTGAGAGCAGCCGTCATCGCCTTGGATTTGCTGCATTGCAGATTGCTGCCATCTCCTCGTCCTGCTCTCCTCGATTTCACAGGAATGTGAAGAAAAGCCATTAAAGCAAAGCAAAACATTAACATCTACCCAGACCCGAGAACGGCTTAACTTTAAACATGTTAGGTTTATAGAGAGCAAAGTCTGTTCTGCAGCCTGAAGCACGAGGTTAACAGGACAATCATCCTGAAGGGATCAAAGGTGCATTCTTTGCTTAGAGTGGCAACAAAAGAAAAAATCTAAACTTTCTGCTTGAGAACAAATAAACAATATGGTGATAAAAATAAGGGAAAATAATTCACAAATACCTACAGTAATCTATGGTGAACTTTAATTTTACAATGCAGGAGATTAATAAACAGTGGAAAAATTACCTCAGATGACGGAACAACCAGAGACAGAAGTAGACTGACCTAGTAAGACCATGCATGCAACTTACACGCAATACAGACAAATCTGTTGGCACTTGAAATAAACATCCTTTTGTTGAAGGGGGATAATCTCTCACTAAAATATCCATCTATATAGTTATATAAAAATCTTAAATCTCTGTTTATTTAATCTTTGGAAGAGAATACTCCAAACACCTGCAATGTAACAATATAGCTACCAGATGCTTTATTATATTAATCAATCAAAATCCCTTTAAAATAAAACTTAGAAAATTTTTTATAAGCTTAGCAGATTTTCTGTAGGTGAAGCAGCCTCTCGCTTTTGCAAAAGTAACTAAACAATTTTTTTTTAAACCTACGATCACAAATCTAACAGAGTTTCGATAAACTGTGTGTTTTGGTCAAACTAGATTCTCATTTCAATATTGAGCAATATTCCAGAGAGGGGATTGCGCTAAAACAAATGATAAATATGTAGAAAAACACCTCACTCCAATGATACTGCCACCTGTGGCCAAAGCACAGAATGGCAGCACTTATTTTCTCATAGCTCGTGCTATTTTTAACATTTTTCACCTTGCATGGAGTTGCCATTGGTGTCTTAGTTGAGCTGATTGTTTCTGTGTATGCAATAAATCCATCTTAAATACGACGCTTCAATTGTTCGCTAGATTGCACCGATTTAACATAGATGTGCTTCACGTCAAATCCACTAAACAGCGCAGGAACTTCTGACCTGAAGTACATTCAAGGAAATATATTCTACAGGCTGATAGATGCATCGGCGCTGAGGAGTCAGCTGTTCATCAAAAAATGTTTTGTTGATAAAGGGTCAAATAAAAAAAGCTATTGTAAAGGTATTTTTCAGTAAAAAAACTTACAAAATGTCTCCGTAGGTACAGCGGAGGATCAGCGTTTGGATTGGGTTATAGGGAAAGGGAATCTTTGAAAAACCTGGAGACTTGTAATTAAATTCTGAATTAGTTCATAATTACGCTGAAACTGGATTAATAGCAGGATAATTAAAAGTAGGATAACACAGAGCAAAACACAGCAGAAATGGTCCACAAAACAGTTTGTTAATGTGTTTGTTTGTTCAGGTCATTTCTTTGCATTTATAATGTAAACTACATGCTTTCTTCTACTCACTTTTCTGTAAATATGGAAACAACAACAGATAATGTGTTTGCTAATTTTCTTTCTTTCAAAAAGCCTAAAATTAGAAGTGAAAACATCCACATTTAATGAGTGGTTGACTTTAAAACTTAAGCTGTTTTTTCCCCCAATCTTTTTACACCTCAGAAAACATTTTAATGTTAAAGAGGCTCTTTGGACTCAAAAGGCTGCCGACCTCCATTACACACAAACACACGTGACCACAAACCTATGTAGGTCAGGAAGATCAACCCTCTGCACTTAAAACAACATAGAGTAGTAAACTGCCATTTCTCCCATCATTATGCAGTGAACTAAATCTCTTGTTTTGTCAACATGCATGATGGAAAGGAAGCTGTGCTTCACAGAGGGAGCCAATAAGTTCAGGAACAGAAAGTCAGCTGCAGGTGGCTGCTTTATAAACAGCCCCTCCACGGCCATGTCACCTCTTCACCGTTCCAGAAATATTCCCAGACGTCTAGACCCTCCGCTTCCACTCATTCCCACCATCCAGACTCATCATTGTCTAACAGAGGGAATCTTTCAAAGCAATCGTCCGTTATAACCACCCAGCCAATCAATTGTGGCTCTACAAAACAACGCTCCCCACAGAGCCCCCGACCCCACATATATATACATATCTTTTAAACTGTGTGACCTACTTTAAAATGTCGCTGCCCTGGCAGCAGTTGGCTGATGATCGACTTGTGTTGTTTTTGTTTGTGTGTGTTTTACTTACAGGGCCCCTCGCTCCAATGAACATGCTGCATCAAAGCTTGTGCATCTCCCAGGCCATTTAGCCTGACAAGTCTGTTTTCCCCTCCTCCTCTGCCTCCGTTATGAGTTTCTCTCCTCCTCACAGCGACAAACCATGAGCTCTAAAGAATTCAGCATTTTTTTATCCTCCTCCTCTCCGACACAGAAACAAAGGCTCCTTTTTGAGAGTGTGCAGCCAGACGGGACACGATATACTCTTCAGCAGCAGGTATCAGCTGACTGCTTGGTATGAAGCAGACGGAGCTGTGTTAATCCAGGACCCTCCCCTGGCAGGAAGGGCACACTTCCTCCCTTACAGGCAGAAGAAAAACCACAAGGCACACAAGCACTAAGGGAAACTATGATTGGCTCCAGCAGCACAGGCAGATGTGCTGTGGAGCGAGCAATCAGATCCCCGATTGGTTAGTTCTGGCCACATGATCATATGACAGCGACTCGCATAAATGCACATATGTGTGTGTGTGGTAAGCAAGCAGACACACGTAGCACACAGAAGAGATTTGCTATGAAGGGAGGAGGGAGACTAGCAGCCAGAGGAGGTAAGGCAGAGGGCAACGCCAAGGTTGATTATTATGAAGAAAAAAGAGGAGCTGGAAGGATGGTATGCACAGTGGGGGGTGGGGGGGCTGGGATGGTATAACTAAATGGAAAACAGCTAAGAGGGAGCTTAACAAAACAAATAAATAAAGGCAGTCATTGGGCCAAATATAAACCAGACTTTTGAAACAAAGGCACTCTGCCATAACGCTGTCCCTCATTATGACATGTTATAACCACCTGTTAACAGCCTCTTGGCTTCTGTCCAACTAAAGAAACTCAAATACTCCTCAGAAAATACAGACAAGAGAAAAATAAGAAAAAAATATAAGAACCATTTTTTGTTCACTTCGTTGTCTGGTAAAACCAAACCGATACTTTGGCACAAACTTAACAACAGTAAAGGCTCATATGACTAAAAGCCAGCATCCAGCCATTTTCTAGGCCTTCTGAAATCATCCATAGTCATATGGATAGGAGCATATTGTCTTTGGAACTACAGAGAATTCATCTGTTATGTAATATTAGCCATTTTCTGGTGCTGCTGCAGCATTGTATCACACACATTGATACATAATAAACATGAATCAATGACATAGCCACTTATGAAAAAGACTGAAAAAAATATGAGACCTCTTTCTGCTAAAACCAAAAAAACATTTGCATGACCCATGGCCTCTTCACAGTGTAAGAAGGGCAATCTCAGATTATTTGTGGTACACTATGCAAAGCTAAATTAATCATTCTTGGTATGATGCTCAGTTTGATTTTTGCACATATTAAGGTCACTGTTTAGTACCAAATTGCTACGATGAACGACAATAAGCACAGCTGTGATTTGTCAATTTATGTATGATAGGCAAAAATGATCGTGCTCTGCCTCACATCACTGCTCTCAGATTTGAATAAGTAGGCATGTTTATGGGGCGGGCATGAGCCAGCCATGGTAGAGGCTTCCTTGTAATGTCCTCCCTACATAGATGAGTCTTAGACTCCATTTTTTCCAGGACTGAGAGGGGCTGCTGCCCAGAGAGTAGAATTCATGAAGATTACTCAGACCTAGACCGATCAAGCAATATACGACTTTGCTGGTGAAGATTCTCACTCATCTAGGTCATAGTCATTCCAAAATAAGTTAAAAAACAAGCCACTGGACTTTGCTTCCAAGTTTAAAGACGTTTTCGCTTCCCATCCAGGAAGCTTTCTCAATTCAAAATGTCTGGATTCACGTTGGGTTCCAACCTTTATAACATAGCCCAAAAAGCCTTGTTGTGGGTTTGAACACATGCAAATTGAACTGGAAGAACAAGTCCACTCCTTATTAGTGGGGAATCATTGAGGTCTTTGTTAACCTGCAATACCCCATTTTGGCCTATGCCTCTGAAAAGGGTATAGGCCCTGGCTGCCGTTAGCCTCAGAGGTACGCTGGTTGCTGCGATCCTCTCATCTTCGGAAATTGTTTTTTTTTTTTTTATTACGCATTAAATCGGTAAATTAACCATATAGTGATGCTTTAAAGTATAATATTCTCGCCTCAAATGATTTTAAAACGTACGTTTATTGAAAAACAGCAACAGAAAAGAAAACTTTTAATTTTCAATGCCGTGCTCCATTTAAAGCTGCTGCTGCCGCTGTGCATGCTGTGCATGCTTCCTTGTTGTGCTTTCTCCAGCGTCACGCAGCTTTGTCATCAGACACTCAAAACTCCACCTGCTTTACATCCAGAAATTCAAAACACATCTCTGTGTTGTGATTGACTCACCAGTTCTAGGGTCTGCGGCATTGATCGAGGCTAGACCAAACTTGAAGGCAAAAATGATTTTGGTCACTGGCGGGATGGGGCTAGTTTACTAGGCTAGGGTCATCTTATAATCGGGGTCTAACCAATTATACAGGCTAACAGTTGTCTGGGGTCGCTACACAAACACAAAAGCAGAGGGCGCCAGTTTTTTTGTAAAGCCAGTGACTTCGCTGTGGCTGGGGTCATCTTTCTATCACAACACACAAGAAGTGACGAGATTGCAGACATCTGAGATGGACTTATGACGCCAATTTTTGAGTAATAGTGGTCAAAGAAGCGGAGGCATCAAACAACTGTCAGGCGGCAAAGAAATACGGAGTTACAGAGAGAGATGTTAAAAGATTGCATGTTCAAAAAGACAGGAAAAATGCAAATGGTAAAATAAAAGCTTATCAAAAAATTGCAGAACTGTAGGGTGGGAGTAGGAGTGACAGCGAGTGCAGCGAGGCAGAGGACGTCTGAGAGGAAAAGCCTCATACAGATTTATTTTTTATTTTTTTACTTTTTATTGTTTAATTGCAAAAATCTTTCAATGGAATATTATTTAAATAAAATTCTTAGCACTACAATATAAAATAGTTTCTTTACACCAAAAAATTGGGCTTATTTTTTTCCTTTTGGTCCTGGTCATCTTATAATTATGGTTGTCCTATATTAAGATCAGTATGTTACTTAACTAGCTATGGTACTGCACTGATAAAAACATTTCATGCATTTCATGCTTCCTTTTCTGCTTGTTTTAGTCACATGTTACCCACAGGGGTTGGTACTTGATTTGTTGTCTAATAATCTTTTCCATGACTGTAATGAGGTTTAAGATCAGTCATCATAAATTTGACTGGACCATATCAATCAGCAGAGGGTAGAGACAGCTTGGATATTGGATATAAGAGTCTACTAAGTACTGGATGCACTCCTACGTACAACTTGTACTGTTACAACAAATTAGACTTAATAGCTCTTATAACTGATACAATTAAAAGATATTTGAGGAAAGCCAGCCAAACATGGACAACCATACCTAATCGCCATGACACCAATGGGTGGGTCATTGTTGAAGAAGGTGGGCTTAGAGGAGCCCCTAGATGGGACAAATTTTTCTCCCTTTCAGAAAATGCATTGACTGACATGCACTGTTCTGGTTTATTGTCACAGAAAGAAAGATGCCTTCATTTATGATGTGAAGTTTGAGCCATAAGATTCTTATCTTTGCAACAACAGTTTTTACTTTAAATTGTGCTATTACAGGGGTTGACGTTAAGGATTTTTACCACTTGCCCGACTTTCACATTTCATTTGCCCAGAAACAATTTTTACTTGCCCAGTATAATGTTTGATAAATATAGTCCCTAATATTCATTTGTGTATATATATCAATGAAACATGTTTATTTTTTAAATGTTTTTTGTAATTCAGTATTTTTTAAGTTTACAGGTTCCTGGTGTGTATATGCAAGCGTCAGATAATGAACTCAAGCCTCTATTACCGTGTTAACATGCTTTTTAATCCTTCCTGCACATTCTTTTCAAACTAAACTTTGCTTTAAACTGTTTTGTGCTTGGAAAAATATCAATTGTAATGTTAAAAATCTAAAAAAAAACCCTGACAGGTTAAAAACTTAAGATAAATCACAAGACAGAAGTCAATGTCACAAATGAATAACTTATTTTAGAGTCAAAATATTTTTATACAAGATAATACTATTAATATAATGTGACTTTTCTAGAGAATCATTATACATAGTTATTTTATACAGGGTTTCCACAGTCTTACATAACTTCAAAATTCCCTGACCTTTAACTGACTCAGGATTAGTTTTCCCTGACAAAATAAATGCAGCCGTTTGTCGTTTTGGTAACTACATCAAAACTACCGCCAGGTGGACAAAAATCACGCCATCTGGCGGAAAATCACGCGGCTGTTTCAAATTAAGCGAGAATGTGTCAAAACAAAAAAATATGGCACTGGCAACGCTTCTGGGTCGTTTTCATCTAATGTCGGTGATTTTAGAGTAATTTTCAGTGATAAATATTTTTTTTTTTGCGATTTGTACTCTCCCAACAATAAAAACTACTTGCCCCAGGAGATCGGGTGATGGTTAACATCGAGCCCTGTATTATTTAAAATCAAAGATTTAATTCGTGACTTCCCCCCATTTCTGTCTACCTCTCCAATTTTGATAGCATTATATGACGTGGCCTAATCACATTGCTTTTCCCACTGATTGTGCAAAAACGAAAACATGTCAGCCTGTTATGCAGTACTGCAGTATTCAAAGAAGATCCTAATGTGTAAAAGCCAAAGCTTTCAAAAAGCTGCTTCTGGGTCAATTTATAAGGAAAAGTTTTAGTGTTTTCCATTAAGGCTTTCTGTTCAGCTGAGGTTCCTTTCAAGCACTATAAGGCTTAGATTCTGCACTAAATATATATCTTTTTCTCAAACAACATTTAATTTCAAAGAAAAAGACTGTACAGTTATAAAGTATGCCTTCATACATTCAGTAAGAGAGAAAGTTTAAAGTTGCTAAATGTGTTCCCAGCAGCTTGAAAGCTCCGTTCTGCCACTTTAATCTGTGCAGATTGTGTGATGAACAGGTCGAGCATGAGCTTTCAGTTCCAATGGTTCAGAGTTAAAATGTCAAGAAATGAGAAACAGTCTCGCAAACAGCTCTTTCCAGCAAATGCAGAAGTTCTGATACGTAACAACGCTCACAGTTCAGTGGAAGAGACTCTGCTACAACAGGATCCTGCTCTGACAGGCAAATATTATCAACTGCGTGGTGTGGGAAAACAGGTTAATCCTCAAAGCGACACATGTAACGGTAGCTGTTGAGCCTTGAAAACAAAGATCAAAGAATTACGGAATAAAAACCGAGTCGTTCAGCTCATGTGCTTTGAGTAAATATGTGCATAGATCACTAGTCATCCATTCAAATTCAGCACAAGTGATGCAGGATGACAAAGCCTTGCAGAAGTATTTCTACACATTATGTGGTAGCAGAACTTTGCTCTATTACAACCATAAAAATGCTTAGAAACCGAAAACCTAATGTTGGGTCTGATTTGAACAGAGAGCGATAGTTGATGTTCCCCTTACGCGAGTTCTGGCAACCTGGACTTTCATTCAACAATGTACTCATTTTAAAAACTGCTCTGATTTGTGAAAAAAAAAACAAAAAATACAGCTGTCGGGCTATTCAATTTTATTTATTTTTTTCATGAGACCTAAGAATACTTTTTTTTTTTTTACTCTGTTGCTTCAAATGAATACAAAAAAATTAACAAATCTGTATCTCGAACTTTTGTAAAAATGAATACCTCATCTCCACCATTGGCTCTGGGTTCCATCTCTAACATACTAGTATACAAGCTTGTTTAGTCTGAAGAAAAACTAACCGCTCTGACAGGCAAACAAACAAGGATCCCCACAGTAAAATTGTTCTTGCTTGTTAACATGAATTCAAACGAATACAAACAAAGTGGTTTGCCACATACCCGGAGCTGGAGGGTGTGACGGAGGATAGTCCCCTCTAAGGCGTGGATCCACTTCTCACGTTCATCCGCATCTCGAGCTGAAAGCACAAGTGCAGAAACACATTTAGTGAGTAACATCTTCCTCAAAGACATGACCAAAGGCTGTTTGAGACAGACACTAATGACACCAGGACACGGCAGAGAGATGGTATAGAAACTGAGGACAGGGTTGGAAACTTTAGAAATATGTAAAATATTTTTTGGGAAAAAATAAATTACCGTATATGCTGCATTCAAAAAAGTAGATTTGTATTTACTAGCTCCCAAAAGTGATAAAAAGGACAGTCCAAGTAACGGTATTGGGTATAATTATGACTGAACAAAGCATTCAAATTCTAAAATCAACTGGACTTTCTTCTCTTTTTCCGTACAACATTCAGAGAGCTTTAGCTCAACACATTTACTTAATCCTGTTAGCAGAATTTGCTAATTAGGGTGATCAAGGCTTATAGTCCATGAAAGACAAAGCTGTAGTGTCTTATAAAAACACAATATTTAAAAAAGCTACTAAAAAAAGTTATTAAATATTGAAATATTAATCTCCTAATCAGCGGGTGGTCCACTTCACAAAATCCAAAAAGATGGTAAACCTCATATAGTCAAAGAGAAGAAGACTTTGCAGAATGCATTTTATATATTCACATTTTTAAAGAAAGTAGAGCCCATAAAAACTATGGATCCCTTCCTAAAATTGTATTCAATAAAATATTTTGATGATACTGGAACTGATCAAGATGCCTCTTGAAAATACTTTACTCTGGTAAGACAAGTAAAAAATAGTCTTGACAAGGTAGAATTGTAATTTTCATGTTTTTTCCCCCTCCTACACATCTATTATTACACTGAGAACAGGCTGTTAAACATAGAGGTTAAACAGGGTTTTTATTAACGCTCTATGACATACAGGACTCACAGGAAACCCTTCCTGGCTGCTTTATGGTGTTTATTTTATCCATCTTTATAGATGTTGTGGTCCTTCAGACATTCAGAGGTTTTACAGCATACAGAGCTGCTCTCAACAGGCGGAAGGTTGTCCTATATAATAAAACCTCAACTTAAAAAGCTGTAGCTTGCCCTTATAATGCATACCAAACTGTATATGGGATCATTTTCCACTTAACTGATAGCAAAACTACAGCAGATAAATGACTGTGCATGCATGGAAGCTGAGCCATGCTACAGCTGAAAAGCTTTTAAAGACATTAAAAAGGCAGCTGAAGCTCACTCCAATCCACTCAGACACTGCCTCAGTGGCCTCTCAGTTTCCCCGCTTTAACAAACAGACTCGACAAAGAAGCAGATTAGGACAGCTAATGCTGTTTAGCTGCTATTCATGTCAGAGACGAGACAGTGGCACTGCCATTCAAGAAACATAAAGACCCCGGGTGCAGGAAGCGTTTGAGTCTGTTTTACATCCACTCTACAAATGATTCTCACAGGTAGGTGTTTGCACTGATGCACTAAGTAGATAAATGCACACACCTACATGGTTGCTGTCGCCACTAACAACAGCTGCATGGGAAGAGACCCCTTTGACCTGCAGAGTAACTTATTGAAACAGATAATAGGTCATTAAAATGTTACTTAAAGACAAGCCCATGATTTATAACTGACCAAATTAGGCAGTAAACTGGTGAATGTAAGCAAAAACATGATGGCAGAAAAAGTACAATCATTAAGTCAAGAAAAAAAATGTGTTTTCATTCTTTTCATGTATTAAAAGGTTTCCTTAAACTTAATAAGCTGGAGTTATGACCTATAACAGAGAACTAGCCACTAGCAGGGAAGAAAAGAGTCACCAAGATCAATGTTTTTTGTCTCAGCAACATCTAAGAGCTTTAAATTGAGGCTTTAAATCTGTAAGAATGTAAGGCCGTTCAAAGGCCCAGCTACACAGCAGGACCATAACAGAGAACTGTGTGCAGAGCAAACCCAATTACTCTGGGCTCTGATAAAGAAAAGGACAGCCAGACTTATTCAAGAACCAAGAGAAAGTTGACAGTGCAACAAGAAGAGAAGCTTCCGTTCTTTAAAACACAGAATGCAAAATACTGCAGAAGAGGCCGAAAATAGTCTACAAGACCAGAATGCAGCTGCTAAATCAGGCACCGATTCTCTGTATTTAGCTCTGCTTCAACGTGTCTACTGACAGCAGATCCCATTTCAATAACAGCATGAGGAATTGATACTGCAGAAGTCTGAGAAAAGGCCTACCAGTTAGTGTCATTCATCACATAATGCAATTCCGGTCACCAAAACAGAATGACTAATTTACATTGGTAAAAATGACGGGTAGAGAATTACAACACAGATCAGACAGTCTTAATAAAACCAGAGTAAAGACTGTTTTTATCATATGAACAAACTTCTTCATTCTCTGACAAACAGTATGTAGAATATATTTTCATATTCGTTGCTTAATACAAAGATTTAAAAAAATCTTACAGCCACAGCTGCCACCATATCTATTATTGTAGCATACTTTTCCACTGGATTAACCAGTGTAAAAAGTTTCCACAGTAGAAAAAAAAAAGACTCCCCATCAGGGATGTAGGACCTTACCTTTTACAGGAGCTCATGGTTAAAGTAAAGAGTTTTAAACATTTCATGTTGGTTGAATTTTTTTCCATCATCAAAATCTAGTCATGATAGTTAATAAAAAAAATAAAGCAGCCTCAAATCCTGTGGATCATTAACTGCCCTACTGTTGCAGCTTTGTATGCAGTTTAGATTCAGACTCTTTAACAAATATCTGTGAATGCTTAAAACTTCCTTTGACCTGGGTGTGATTATCATAGTTTCACAGTGCAAACTCACCGGTTTACCCTCTGTAGCTTAAGCTACACACAGCAGAATAACAGCAACACAGAGGTAGTGGCGTTTTTCAGATTGATAACGAGGAGGGGGAGAGGCAAAAGACAGAAATAAATGTTCATATTTATACTCAATCTCTGCTAGCTGAGCCTATATTTTTTCCATTACACACCAGATCACTGTGCAGATTTCTGCACTTGAAATATAGCAGGGGAATTTCTGAAGTGAAAACAAAAGGGGAAGAACATCTGAGCATTTATTACTTTACAACACTTATCCAATCTTGACCGATCATGCAACTGTTATTGAGCATGCTGCAAGAAACTGTTTCTGCCCAGAACAAGGAGTGAGAACCCCTCAGAGCGGGGCTGCGAGAAAAATAAAAAACTGGTTGTAAGCGTGAGATAAAAATCACAAATCCTTCTGTATGTAGCAGCATTTACTCACTGTTCAAAAATGAAAGCTTCCAATTCAGTGTTAGAGGGCTCTTGACGTTATTTTTGCACTCAGAAAGTCTACTTTCATCTGAATCAGAATCAACCTTAAAGGCCAAGATTGTGAACACCAACAAGGAATTTGACCTTGGTTTGCCATTGCTTACTTCATAAAGAGCAGTTTAAACAGCATACAGAGCATGTAGAGAGAGCTCCTAAAGGGATAAAAAAGAATAATAATAAAGATAATGGCAACATGTCCATGTGCAACCCTTTTAAATAATTGTGACACTGGCAGTGATGTGGTCATGTGTCAGACAGTTTGGGGAAATGAAATAGTCTGATTTATGTCATTAGTGCTCTGTAAAGCCATCCGGAAGAAAAATGTTCTAACCAGCATGTAGAGAGTGAGCAAAGATGTTAGATTGTCTTATTTTCAGTTGTATTTGAGTTAAGTTATTTATATAGAGACAATATATAACATGTCATCTGAAGGCACTTTGCTGAGAAAATTAAACCAGATCGTTCAGACTATTAAGAGTTAAAAACCAGCTGATTGCATCACGTTATTGACTTTGACACAGTTCTCCTAAATGAGAATGCAGCAAAAGTAGATTTTTTTCCTGCATTGTGTCTTTAACTCTACTTGAATCCCTCTACCAAGCATGCATGCAGTGAGAGTGGAGAAGAAAAACTCCTGTTCACAAGACAGAAGCAGACATACACAAAGAACACGGAAGCAATGATTCATCAATATTTTCTATGTTAGAAAATGTAACTGTATGGTTACATGGTAAAAGCTGAGCCCATGGCCATATTAAGAGAGAAACAAGACAAAGCACTGTAAAAACAGGCCCAACTCTAACATTGAAGGTGTTGATAACAGCAGCTCAGCTAATAGACCAGATTATGGAATCAGTAATCTAGACTTGGAATATAAGTCCACACTTGGAATAACTGCTCCTGCAAGGAGCTTTATTTCATACAGATGCTCATTAACTCTTCCTCACGTGTGTTTAACATGTTAAATGTGCAAATAGAGTACCATGGGCCCCCAATATATCACACACACAAGTGCTTGTTCCTTATCTGTGTGTGTGTGGCGAGTTCCACCGGCGCACAGCCTCCCTCCTCCTTGCGCGCTGACCTGTTTCTGTGCGTTTATGCCAACTTCTGTCACTTTGAAGGTTTTACCCACCAGACAAAGCAGCCCATCTGTGATGGACTACTTTCCAGGAAGTCAAGATGAGGCTACTTTTGCGAGAAAAAGCAAAGAGAACCTCAAGTTAGAGGTTGAACTAGCAACAGCCCGTCGGTAAAACATTGAATACATCCTTCTCAAAAATGAACGAACGTTTCAAAGAAAACCCAAAGTCTAATCCTTCCAAAACTGATTCCAAAGCCGAGTCAAACATTGGCATCAGAGCCAGCGGTCCTTCACACACGACTATGCTGAGGGAGGACCGCTGCAGCCCTGACTGCCGTTAGCCTCGGAGCTCGGCTGATTGTCCTCTCAACTTCTGAAATAGTTTTTTTAAAATTACGCATTAAATCGGTAAATGGACCACATAGTGACGCTTAAAAGTATAATATTCTCGCCTCAAATGATGTTAAAGCATACTTTTATAGAACAGCATCAACAGAAAGAGAACTTTTAACACTCAATGGAGTGCTCCATTGAAAGCTGCTGCAGCTGCAGTGCATGCTACTGTTGTGCTTTCTCCAGCGTCGCGCAGCTTTGTCGTCACGCCCTCAAGACCTCGCCCGCTTTCCATCCAGACATTCAAATCACATCTCTGCGTTGTGATTGGCCCGCCAGATTTAGGGCCTGGGGCACTGATTGAGGCTAGACCAAACTCACAGGCAAAAATCATTTTGGCCGCTGGCGGGTGGGGCTAGTTTACTAGGCTAGTCGCTATGTCCTCCAGTAGCCTAGGGTTAGCCCAAGATAACCTGAGCCACTATAACTACAAGCTTTATCAATGAAGAAAAGGTCAAGGCAAAATGTTTAAAGAAGACAGGGTGGAGGTGCAGGGGTTAGGCGCCCATGGACAGAGGCTTTGGTCCTCAACATGGCTATCACAGGCTCAAGTCCCAGCCTGCTGACCTTTGCCATGTGTATTCCCCTTCTCTCTAATCCCATTTCCTGTCTGCCTACTTTCGAAAATAACAAAATATAAAGGCCACAAGAATCTAAAAATAACCTCTAATAGTAGACAGGGTGTCTGCCTCACAGACTAAAACTGGTAGTTGGTTAAACAGTATGCTTTTGGACCATCTCAGATAACTAGAGAGGGTGGGTTCTAGGAACCACAAGTAATCCACTGTTAAAACAGTGTTTAGGATCTTTAGGGAGATGTCCACCCTCCTCCCAACAGTTTTAATTAGGTTTAGCTCCAGGTGGTTCTCAGTGCAGTAAACCAAGTCAGATGACACTGGTGTCATCTGTAAACCTCAGGAGTTTCACAAACTGTGAGTTTGGGAAACAGACACAGAGCAAGCCTGCAACTTGTGATGCTAATGCGTCCTCTACCACCCATGCAGGACAGTTAAGCTCTATGAATGCAGTTCACAAGTCGCATACATTTGGAAATGTGAACGACGATTTTACACACAAAAAATAAATACATCGGAATAGAGCATATCCAAATAGACATAATATTGATAAGATAACTGCTGAGTCAGCATCCATGGTTGAAGCTGTGGCTGTCCTGGAGTTTTATGTACAGCACCATCGATAAAGCCACTGAGACCACAGACCATGTCATCCTACGCAACTTTCCAGCACCTGTTTTAAAAAACTCAGTCTAAACAACCTGAGATAAAAGCATCAGTAATAAATACTTACTAAAAAAAAGGCCTTTAACTAAACTAACTGACCCTACCATTGCTTTGTTTTCCCTCTTAATAATGAACCTTTTCCCATAAAGCTGCAACTGCTCTTTCTCCGTTAAGAGCTCTGTAAGTTATGGATTGCATTTGTTTTTCCCTCTCCCAGGACCAAACCCTGTGCTTTTCTTTAAATTTGCACATTGACATTTCAAACTGTCAAGACAAGGAATTTAAGCCACCTAAGTGAACAGCAATGAAATAGTTCAATGCCCTTTTGAATATAAACCGTGCTTTTCAAAACATTCATACCCTGAATCCTTTTTCAATTGTTTTATTAGACCTTTGAAATAATACATAACCTGAAGTGAATAAAAATGGTTGATCAGTTTTAAGAAAAAATGTGTATATGTGTTTTACATCCGTTCAGAGTGTCAGCAAATAGCCTGTTTCATATTCTATATCTATACAGTGACAATGACAAAAAAGGAAATCAGTCTGTCTCATTTTATCTCATAATCAGTGATAAGATGTAGACCTAGAGCACTAGGAAACAAAAAAAACAAAATAAGATGGGCAGTCTTCCATCCTGTTCTGATGCTTCTGACATGAGGAGAGACTGTGACAAAAAGTTGGGTGGGTACAACAGAAAAGACAAGGTGAGTAAAGTGCAAAGACAGAAAAGTGGAAAAGGCCTTTCAGGCATCTATAATGTGCCGCTGGGGGAGCGGCCTTGATGAATTATGGATGTTCCCCTGAACAGTGAGAGAACAGGCCAGCAAAGTCGCCTGCAGACTCAAAGATATTTTACCCTGTAAAAGACTGCAGCTTAAAATCGATATAATAATTTAAAAAAATCATACAGAACACTCTAAGCTTCAGTTACAATGAGTTGGGCAGCACCAGGCGAAAAGGAAAGTCTGTTATAGGTCCACAGATTCTTTCTAAATCATCCCGTTTATCTCTGCAGTGCTGCTGTACTCCTCCTCCTCCTCACGTCAATACCTAAAGCACCTTACCCACGCAATGGCCCATACATAATGGCATATAAATAGAGAGATATACACACTCAGACTGGGTTAAGAGGCCGAATGCATAACATGAGATGACTGATATCTCTAGATAAACTAAGAAATCTGCTCCTGCCCATCATCCTGTGGACTGTTTCTTGTCCACACTCACAGCAGAAGAAGCCAGAATCTCATGTTAATCAATCCCAAAAAGCTACTTTCCATCCTTGTCTTTTAGTTATTATCATCATCCATAGGGATGATATTTACTTAAGCGGTATTACATTCTTGTTTCACAGACAAAATTATAATCAGAACAAGCTAGGATATAGTGTATACAAAGGGACCCATTTCATTTCTTCCTTTCAAATATCAACATTTTTTCTTAAACCAGAGCTATTTTATGCTTTATGGCGTTTTCAATCCAGGTGTTGTTTAAACAAATATGCATAAATTGAAAATGGTGTAATCTTTGCCCAAAAGTTACCCTCAGGCATTTTTTTTTCTGCCTTTGCAAAATTATCTGGTAACAACATGATTTTCTGTCTCAAATGCTCATTAGTTATCAGCTGAAGTAAAATTATATAAATTTAATCTAACAGCCTAAAGAATGGTGTTGATAACAAGTTACTGAAAAATTTATTTTGGTGAAGTAAAGTCTCCAAAATAAAATGATGGCATTTCCATAAAGGTTTCCATTTTTAGCGTTTGTAATAATTAAATCATGACTCTTTCTATAGGTTTAGGTTTGCACTGATTCTAAAAATTTTTAATCATTTTTTTAAAGACAGCCATCAATTTTAAACTTTAAACCAATTATTTGGCTAAAAATAATAAAAAAAAAAACTACTTTTTTCAGTTATCTTTTGCTGTGAAGCAGTTTCCTCAGTTTATTTTTCTGTGACAATCTCAATCAACTTGCATTTCTGTAATTGTTTGAATAATAATTTTTGATTTTCTCAAAATATCTAGAGAAGAAAGCTTTTCCACTGTACATTTCAACGACAGATAAACGAGTGTTGGAGTTTATGATCGTTAGTTCTTTGTGTCTATGTCGACCTGTGAAATGACAGATACCAACAGCCACTGGATATAATAACTGGTACTCCCTCAACCACATAAGAACAACCAGGTATAGGCAATATATGGATATTCTGCCTATTGCATATACTAACACATGTATACTAGAAAATGTCTAAGCAGTATCAAGAAGAAAATAAAATTAGCTTAGATATAATCTGAGGCTTCTGCCTGAGATTTTAGAGATCCAGGAGGGTCTGTCCCATCTAAAACTTTTAGGATTTAATTGCAGCTGGCAAAGAAGACATCAAACAAAAACCCTAATTATTATGAGTCATTCGAAGACGGAAAAACGCATCTCTGAAGTCGGACCTCATTATTGAACACTGGTCTATAGTCGTTGTCATATAAGGCAGAAAAATAAAACAACATTATTGTTTTGTTTATGAGGCAAATTTTCAAAACTCATCAACATACATTAGCTTAATACCTGACTGATAAAGATTTTAAGACTCCATCACAATGAGGATACATGTGCTTCTCCTTAAAGATGAATGCACAAGTGTCTTAACATGCGTGCAACTTATCCTCCCTCCCCGCGAGGGAGGACATCAGATATTATTTAGTCAGGCTAACAAGCATCAGTGATTTTATATTCTCTATATAAATAACATCTGTTTCTGTCTGTGATCAATTCTCTGCAGCTAACTAAGCAGTCTGCTTCTTCACTGCTTCAGCCTGGGCCACAGACTAAATCACCGAGTGCAAAAGAACACCGAGCTCCACCCTGAGTCCTCATCCCAGAAGACAAACAACTCCTCCTTCCTCTTGCCCTGTGCTGGCATGCATTGAGACCCATGAGACGTGCACACTTTCCTTCTTACCCTTGCGTTTGTAGAGCCACAGCATACAGCTTCGGAACACAGACATGGGACAGGGCATGGAGGAGGTGAGAGAGACGGAGGGCCCATGGACCCTCGAGACGTAGGTGAAAAAGAGGGTGCTGGATGTGAGGGTGTGAAGGCGTGGATGATAGCAGAATGAACACAAACTGAGAAATGGACGGGCAGCGATGAAGGAGATTAAGAAGAAATTAGTTAAAGACCTGACGGATAATTTGGGTGTTAAAAAAAAAATCTAATAGGAAAACTGTGTCAGAAAAGAAAGGAGGAAGATTGACTGAACAGGAAGGGTTGGGTCCTTTCCTTTGAGCTGAATAGTTGTTTAAAAGTGAGCAGCATCAGTGGTGCAGAAACAGCATCAGCATCAGCCAGGAGAGACCTGAGCTCAGCTCCAGCCTCAGCACTATTCACTCATTATTCCCAGAGGCACACATGAGCAGCAGTCGTCCTCCATAAGCAGAGACAAAGAAAAGGGATTTACTTGCTCTCGCTGTTCCGGAGGAATGAGGAAAAAAAAAAAAAGGAAAAAGATCCTGTTTATCTACAAAGATATGCCACAATAACCTGGAGCAGTTATTAAGAAAAGCAGGAAATTGCTCTGATACAAGAAGTCCGCCTTAACTCTGCATTGATGCCTGTGTGTTCACGCGCTTCCTGGCTTTAGAGCAAACCAATCCAAGTCTTTAGAAGGTGGGGAGGGAGAGAGTAGAGAGAGAGGGGGAGAGAGAGGCTAAATGAAGAGCACAGATGGATGCCAGAAAGATCTCTGAGACCAAGGCAGAGATGGATGCCAGAAGCAGAGCAGAGGACACCTCACCTTGAAAGTGGAAAGTCTTCTGGTCCACAGTGATGGTGAATGTGCTGTCGTCTTCGTCATCTATTCCGATCACAGCTCCCTGAGCACACAGAGAGGAAGACAGGCGGTCACACAGGCAGACACGTCATACTCCACTTCCTAAACCCATGCCCTCCCTCCACATGTCCCAGCAGCCTTCTATTAGCTCCTATTACTCAATTAACCTTCAGTGAAACTCGCTTTTTCCCCTTTAACTCCAAACTGTATTTCTTACTTATGCCTTTGAATGCAGCCTTTTGGAACATGGAACAGCGATACAAGGGAGAGGAAAGAAGGGGGGTGTGGGTGTGGAGAGAAGAAGGGAAGGGTGGAGGAATATAGACGGCACCAGGAAGAAAGGAAAAAAAAAAAAAAAAAAAAAAAAGCATCACAGGGATACAGCCCACTGGCTGGCTGGGACATTTAATTCTGCAACAGAAGCAGGGCGTGTGATCCAAAGCTGAGGCACAACTGGACAGTTTGGAAGAAATGACACTAGAAGTTGTGAAATATTTTCCAGACCTTTTCAAATGTACTCCTTTTGTTTGCTTAATGTTAGTCAAGTTCTTTGCAGGCCAGAAAACTGACCATGGCTAAGAAGTAATCATTATAATTTCTCTCTAAAAACATTGTTCTATTCCTCCTTATAATGTTGGACGTTACTTGAGAAGCAAAATAAAATATTATGTTTCCATTAAATATAAACTTGGTCTATAATGAAATGAGAAGGTAAAAGTCATTTTTTTAAAAGTCACTTCAATTCATCAATACCGTGCTTATTTTTTAACCTAACTCCAGTGACACAGTTCCTATCCGTATATGTACACATAAAACCATTATGTAAGTAATGACATAAGATCAATTAAATACATTCCGCAAGTTTTGATACATGGAGGAGTGATTGGTTCATGTCAGCGACTGTATTTCCTTTTACCAGTATGAAGCATAAAGTGAACTTGGCTGCACTGTTTAATAAAATGTTTTACTTAATGTGATCCAACTGGAATGTATGTTATTGAAATTGAATCTGTATACATGACTGGAGTGAAGTGACTTGAAATGTTTGTAAAGACAATCTTCCTTTTGAATTTGTACTATATAAAATAATTCAATATGCAGAAAACTATATGGTATTCAAAGCGAACATAAACTTATATAATCTTAAAGGAAAGTGAAACAGATGATGAACCACAATCAGTTTCACAAACACACTTTCCATTTAAAAATTTCAAATGAATCCAGGTTTACAGTCTGTTCCAAATCAACCACACCCCTGGGAGATGCAGATTAAAAGCTGTGACCTGATTTTAACAACATATTTCAGTGAGTAACAGTAGGCTAATGTTGATTTTTACATTAAAGGAATAGTACATCCAAAACATGATTAGCCTTCATTTTCTACTCACCCCCATACTGAACAACACCCTGGAGTACTTTTTTGATATCTCAAATGCATCTGGAGATCTGGGAGGCTTCTTGCTGTCTGCTGACATTCAAATAATGGAGGTCTATGGCGCCCGAGACAGAAAGGTCCATAAAAGTCCACAAAAAACGTGTCAATATTCCTCCATACTGCTCGTCCAATGTATTCCAAGTGTCCTGAGGGGGTAGCATCCAGAATTTACTCGAAACGAAGTCATTTAGAATGTTTTTAGAGCATAAACAGTAGTGTATAGGATTTCCTGAAAGCGCGCGCGGGCGCGTTCATGACGCTACGGAAGCCGGCAGACCAAGCCAGATGAAAGTGCGCATTCAGCGTCTGCTCTGCCAATAATGCAAGCGTAGAAGAAGAAATGTGCTGTTTACCTGTGCAAAGAAAGAAACAACGAAAGAAAAATGTCTGAGGACTTCAGTGTTGAGGAAGAGCATGAGTTCTTTGCCGAGCTGAATGCGCTGGCTTGGTCTGCCGGCTTCCGTAGCGTCGGGAGCGCGCATGTGCGCGCTTTCAGGAAATCCTATACACTACTGTTTATGCGCTAAAAACATTCTAAATGACTTCGTTTCGAGTAAATTCTGGATGCTACCCACTCAGGACACTTGGAATACATTGGACGAGCAGTATGGAGGAATATTGACACGTTTTTGTGGACTTTTATGGACCTTTCTGTCTCGGTCACCATAGACCTCCATTATTTGAATGTCAGCAGACAGCAAGAAGCCTCCCAGATCTCCAGATGCATTTGAGATATCAAAAAAGTACTCCAGAGTGTTGTTCAGCATGGGGGTGAGTAGAAAATGAAGGCTAATCATGTTTTGGATGTACTATTCCTTTAAAACAAGCTAGAAACCCGATTAGGATCCAATATAGAATGTGTGGAAGGGGATAAACATTAGGATGATGGTGAAAAGGCCTTTCAAACTAAAAACCTGAAGCTCATTACTAAGATTCATCACAAAAAAAAAAAAAAACTTTTTCAAACTGGCAGTTAAAATGGGGATTTGACTGTTGTAATACTAAACTTTTTTGCATTTACTGTTAAAAAGGGTATAAACATTTTAACACGTTTTATAAGAGGTGATAAAAAAAAACAGATATTCAAATTCCAAAGTGTGAAAAATTTCTATTTTTGTCAAGATTGGCACTTCCTTTACATCCTTTAAAAAGAAAAAAAAAAACTAGTTTCATCTTTTCAAAACATTTCTTAAACCACTAATGTGTTCAAAGTCAAAAGTCTAATTCAGCACATCCCTAAAATGTCACCAAGGATGGTTATTCTATAACCTGACCTCTATTTCTTTTGGTTGTAATTTATTTAATTCTGAAAGCTGAATAATAAAATATCTCAAGTACCATTTAATTGTATATATTTCTTTTCAATTACACCCAATTGCTCCTAGTTGGGGGTTAATTGGCCATTAAATTGGCCTGTTGACTCTTAAAATATATTTTCTTCTTTGATTGAACCAAAGTAACTGAGTGGCCTTGGCTGGTGGATAGGATTTATTTAAAATGTCAGAGAACCACATTTGGTTAGTAACATTTTTAAAAAGGAGTGAAATAACCACCTCCCAGTCAGATTCATTCTTTTGTTTTTCTCCATGTCCTAAATATTCACTTACAGATATCAGTGTTAGGTTCAAGATTCCCTCTGTGTATATTTAGAAATATCAGAATCAGCCTCTAAAGCCACTGGCATCAAATTAATACTACAGCTACCAAAGAAACTGCTCTGAGAACTGAGAACAAACAACATTTTACACCATCCTTTCACTACAAATGGCAGAAGACACTTCCTCCCATATATAAGAACCAATGCAAAATTAATAAAACAGCTGTTGCCCTTTCAGATTCATCAAGTTGAATTTCGGCTAGGCTTTGCCGCATTTATTTACAGAACACTTCTCGAAAAAACATACTGTCAGATATTATTAATCTGCAGCCACACAAAAAGCAGAAGTAAACAAACACACTTTCTGTTTAATGTGATCTACTCTGTTGTGTCTGCTATCTAAAGTGAAACATCGATTGGGTCACTTTAATGATCAGCAATTACACAACACTTGGACCAGCAGGCGGATCATTGTAAAGAGAACCTTCACACCAAAAGCCAGACATAAATATCAGAGATAACTGTAGCTACGCACCAATCAGTGATACAATGAAGGTGGAGAACATCTTATTTACTCAGACATTCTAGAGATTTAACCACAGCTGACCTGAAGATTTATGAGAAACACTATTATTTATTTATTAATCTGTTAAAACAGAAACCATCCTAGTCCTGCTATATTAAAACCCCAACATAAAAACATCTTATGTATTAAACTGAGGCAGTGGGATATTTGCTGTCCTCTAGTGGATAAAACTGAACATAGAAAGCAGACTGGATTGAGGTAAAAGCCCGCCCCCTGCTGTAAATGGTCAATTCCTGCTGCCCTAAGTATTTTTTTTTCCCATGGTGGAAAATGCAGGTCAGCAAACATTTTAAGACAGACCAAACACCAAAAACAGTGCTTTGTGATTCTTACTCTGAGTCGCACGCAGCCTCTTCTGGATCCTCGCATCATTTTGTCCTTAGACTGTAAAACAAGAACACAAATTAACTGTGTGGAAAAAAAGAAGCAAAAATACAGTACAAGCTTAGATTTACTCAATAAATTATCAAATCGGTTAAGAGGCTGGTTTTAAGCTACACCAAGGCTCTGAGAAGTTATTGTCCAAACAGCAACATATATATATATATATTTTTTTGCTTTATATCAATCAGCAGTTTAAAATACTGTTAATGACATGATGCAAAACATTTTTTTTAGAGTTACAAGATACTTTCCTTGCATAAAGTAACACAACACCTCCCCTTCCCCACCTAGATGTATAATATGTTATCTTTGTGTTATTTTTAATAATATAGATTTAGGGGAAATTTTGGTCTACAGAAGCTTGCTTATATCAGATGTAATTTGACTCATTTTTTGGCTAAACTCGGACCAATTTCCAATATTAATATCATATCCCTATAATGTATGAATGAAAATTCTCCAGGACAGAGTTATATTTTAGGGAAACTATAGGTGAACTTTTGAGCCGGAATACCAACTACCATGTTTTGCACAAAAACAACAACATACATTCCTAAAAGAGCAACCAGCAATAAAAACATGGTGGCGGAGGGAATAGGCACTCAAGCGACTTTCCACCAGATAGAAATGAATATTTTGTCGAAGTGGGTCAAGTTATGAAGGGTTCAGAATACTAGGATATCAGCTAAGAGGCTGCAGATCATGGGTTTTATATTCTCCTTCACAGTGACCCTAATTTATCTTTTAAATAAAAAAATAAAACACTTAACACGCCTATAGATTTCTAAAAACATCTGTAAGGTAGAAGATAGCATACTGCATAGGGAAGAGATATGCTGATAGACTTCTATCAAGGAAGACTTACGTTGTCATAAAAGCTTAGTTTAATGACACAATCATGCTAGGAGTTGTTAAACCTGATCAGTTTTGAACCCCTATATAATGCTCTACTTAGGGGTTAAGACAGACATTTGTGCAAACTGTGCTGTATATCCATGCAAATTGTCCAGGGTTGATATCTGGGCAATAAGGCACCATCCTGCTGGAACCTCCACGTGTATTTACTGTGAAATTATCAAACAAAACAATTATCTGTTTCAAGGCTCTAAACTCGTCAGCATATCAGTTGCAGATGAATCAGGTGGGGTGGGGGGGGTTTGGTGCTGGCAGTGGTGCAGGAATACAGTAAAAAAAACTAAAAGTTTCTTATTTTCAACATGGTGATATGGCATCGTTTCCATTACTATTTATCTTTCAAACTCCCACTGGAAACAAACGTATAATGCGTAGTAGTGGGGAGTAGTTTATGAGCGTCTGTAATAAGTAAAGCTGCTCGTAGTAGAATTTATTGCATGTGTGGACTTTTGGCAGAATAATGACGCCATAATTGTAGTTTAACCAAACTGCAGGTAACCGGGAGATCAGGATTTTACCACTATATTGTCTTTACCAAGCTAGTCCTCATGGGAAATGTTTTCCTACAGGCAAAACAATACAGATTTTGTCCACTGGGGGGAGCCAGTGGTGTATGCACACAGTCTTTACTTTATTCAATTAAAAGAATTGTGCTATGATTAATGTTCACACCTCTATAGACATTTTCTTTCAAAGAAGTTGCCTAAAACATCAGGGGTGTCTATAAAAAATAAAGGTAAATAATTACAACTTTCAACAAATCTGGTGCACTGAATAAAAGTACAAATGCTGTTACTGTGCTCATATGTTTATTTATTTGATAAATTAGGAGCAAAAAAGTGTTTCAAATTCAAAGTTGTTTATTTTTTTCAATCAATGGTTTTCTATTTAAATGTGATTAAAATATTTAAATCCAGTCCCACTACTAAATTCTATCTTGGCTTTCATTAGTGTCATGTCATTTAAATTAGAAGTGATACAAAGCAAACCAAAGCCTATTAAAATCAAGAGTGCAGGTATGTTTATCCAAACTTTTATAGTTTTTCTTTATTGCTTTCCCATATCAATACTGAATTTATTTTTTGAATGACCTAGTTCAACAAGCAAGAACCCACAACCTGCTCATATATGATGCTTTCACAGATATCAACTCTATAGTAGTAGGTAAATGATGTGTACCTTTGAAACAGCGACAATTAAATATTAACTATTTCAGGTTTTTCTTACTCTTTAATAAGAAAATTTTAAATGAATCATATATATTGGCCAGTGTTCTCCACACAACTTTCACACACCAAGAGTACAGTCTGTAGACTTCAGTCACTTCATGTCTTGACTGAACAGACAGTAAAAATGAATACAGAAGCTTAAAAGGAAATAAACCTATAGAAAACATGGGTGTGTTTACTGTTTTTTCTTTTTAAACAGCACACCCTCCATGGATGATCTAAGACATGGGCCAGTGCCCATGTAGAACTGGCCCAGGGCCCTGTTATGGCTCCTGTAATTATATGCAATAGCACAGAAACCATATTTTATTGGTTCCTTAGATCAATTTATTTTATGTTTTTTTTTAGTACCTTTAAAGTTTTATTTCAAGAATGATTTAAAAATGAAGGTGTTGCCCTTTAAACGTCAGTCATATTGAGACAGGATCACAGTGTGAGGGGTGCACTGATTTCCTTTTTCTAACTGATAACACATCTTTCAAATACAGTGACGCTGAAGTGCAAAAACAATTCAACAAATCTTTAAAAACAACTACAAATAAAAAAAGGCAACATATTCAAATACACAATTACATTAACTTGAAACAAAAACCCAACATATTCAAAATCACAACATAAAAAAAAAACATATTCAAAAATGCAACAATATTAACTTCAAACAAGTACAATTCATAGTTGTTTCAAGGGAATGCCATCGTGTTTCCGAATATGCCGTTTTTGTTTTTTTAACTGTTAATTGTTATAAAGATGCGTTGATGTGGTTTGCACTTCAGGGCCACTATATTAAAAAGCCTCACATGCTGATAGTGATTTTGACTGATGCCGACTTTTTCTTTATAACAACTGTTATAGGACCACAATCCACTTGGCATGTTTAAAGGAATAGTACACCCAAAACATGATTAGCCTTCATTTTCTACTCACCCCCATGCTGAACAAAACTCTGGAGTACTTTTTTGATATCTCAAATGCATCTGGAGATCTGGGAGGCTTCTTGCTGTCTGCTGACATTCAAATAATGGAGGTCTATGGCGCCCGAGACAGAAAGGTCCACAAAAGTGTGTCAATATTCCTCCATACTGCTCGTCCAATGTAATCCAAGTGTCCTGAGTGGGTAGCATCCAGAATTTACTCGAAACGAAGTCATTTAGAACGTTTTAGAGCATAAACAGTAGTGTATAGGATTTCCTAATAGCGCCCCCATGCGCGCTCACGATTCTACGGAAGCCGGCAGACCAAACCGGAAGGAAGTGCGCATTCAGCGTCTGCTCTGCCGATAATGCAAGCGTAGAAGAAGAAATGTGCTGTTTACCTGTGCAAAGAAAGAAACAACGAAAGAAAAATGTCTGAGGACTTCAGTGTTGAGGAAGAGCATGAGTTCTTTGCCGAGCTGAATGCGCTGGTTTGGTCTGCCGGCTTCCGTAGCGTCGTGAGCGCGCATGGGGGCGCTATTAGGAAATCCTATACACTACTGTTTATGCTCTAAAAACATTCTAAATGACTTCGTTTCGAGTAAATTATGGACGCTACCCACTCAGGACACTTGGAATACATTGGACGAGCAGTATGGAGGAATATTGACACGTTTTTATGGACTTTTATGGACCATTCTGTAAATCTTATATTGAAAAAAAGAGAATGCCTGTAAAACAATTCAATAACTTGTTTTGACTGTACAAGTCATATTTGCATAGGAGGTGCTTTCATATGTAAATGTAGGGTTAAAAAGTTTTGAAAGTGGCTGATTTTCAGACCTTTGCATATGTAGTGAAGAATGGTGATTAAGATTGGTTGAATATTGAAATAGTAAGAAAATTGGGACCCATAAATTGTCACACTCCTATTTTATATCTGCTTTATCTCCACAGTTGTAAGTGGCGCGTTGGTGTAGATAAAAAGGAAATAAAAACTAGGCAATCAGTCATGTTTGATTATATTAAGTGAGACACAGAGCCATTGAAAATAAAAAATGGCCCCACCCCTGGCAAATTTGGTCTAAAACCGCCACTGACAACTTCCCATATGATGTAATCTTATTTAAGAGTCCTACTTTCCAATTTTTTTTTTCTCTCCAATATATTCATCTTAACCTGACTTTTTCATTTTTGGGGAAAAAAAACGTTTGTCCTCTTTTTGTCATACTTTATCAAGCTAATGTAATTCATAAAGTACAGAAGATTAAACTCCTAATAACTAATCCGTTTACAACTCTTAACATGATTTATCATGAAACTGAACTCTGAACAAGGAGCACACTGCAAAGAGACTGATCATAAACTAACTAGCATCTCCTCCCATTGCCTATTAGTGATAATATATAAACATTAAAACATTCCCAAACCAGTGAGTGTTGAGATATCTAATAATTGAGAGCAGAAACCGCCCAACCAACCTCAAAGCTGTTAAATAACCACGGAAAATATTCTACTATTATATCTGTTCCTGCTGTTAGCCATGTTAGCCAGCTGCATTAGCGGAAGTAGTGTCCAAATACTGCAACCCAATTGGTCATTCGGTCCTCCAAACCTGCTGCTATTGGCCAACATAAGCTTCAATCATCTTATAGACCCGCCTCTTCTAGCCAGCTGATACTCCCAACTCCTGACAAACACAAGGCCTTATCTTACTTCTGTTCAATATCCAGCGACATATTTAACCGCTTCAGTTGGTCACTCTAACCCTTACGGATCGGTGGGAATGAACATACCGTGTAATACGACAAAAGGCCGGCGTTGTAGTCCAAAACAAACCACCGGTACTGCCAGCCTTTCATGACGTTAGTCCACTTGCTTAGCGGCCCCTCCATGATAGACGCCATCTTTACAACAGGCTTGGGTTGGGGAGGAGTCGCATATGGTGAGGCCCTCAGGGGATGCTGCTGAGGAAGAGGAGGCTGATGTTGATGAAGACACCCCTTTATTGTACCCAGGGATGGCTGATCTAATGCTAAATTTTGATAAAAGTATATGTGCTATTTGTAACGTATTTACACATAAAACATTAACATCCACATAAATACTAAATACTAAAATATAAATAATTACTAAATAAAGCATCACTTTAAGTACACAAAGAGACCCTTCACCCTTAAGACACAGCAATAAAGATGGGTAAAAAAAACATTAAACTAAACATCACATGCTGTACATTTGAGACAGATGTGTACTCATTACTGATAAACTAGCTGACTGTGTGATAGGACTAGCTGCAAACATTTAGTTGTTATATTTTTATTCTTTGTGGTAAAAGATGATTATTTTACAGAATTTTTTGACCGTTTGAATTATGATGCTGTTTTTGAAAGCAGTATATTTCATTTGGATTTTTTATTGTGAAACTTAACCTTGTAATGCCAAATGTATCATATTTGATACATACAGTTTCTGAAATGTTTTGCGTCTGACACCTTTTGCATAATTTAATGGTAAAAACTTTGCTCAAAATCCTATTGTACACAATCAGATATACCTGATAACAGAGGGCAGAAGACTACACAAAAATAATCTTGACTTATTGCATAGTAATAAATTATTAATATCAAAAACGTTTCTGTTTTTTTCTTTTTACATATTTTGTTAAAAGGCCAAATAAGGACTTCAAACAAAAAAAAAGTAATTTTCTGTTTTGTTTTATTCGTGGATCGGGCTTTAAAGGGTTAAGTGAGAAGAAAAATCATGACCAAATGTTGGAGGAAAAAATTTGAGATAAGCTTTTTAAGCCATATGGCTTAGCCCTATTTTGTTGATAAATAATTACAAATTCTGTGTTTTTATGAGAAGTCTTATACTTGCCTAATTTTTTGTATTTAGTTTGTTACAAAAGATGCATTCTTATTCAAATGTTTAATTAACTGTTTTTGAAAATTTTTTCCTAACATTACCATAACAAAAACAGAAGCAAACTCTACCTGGCTGTCATGCAAAATGGTGTGATTTTATATTCTCATGTGTTTGGCCAAATGTGAGTAGGGCGAGCCACTGAGTTAGATAAAAAAGGGTTAGGTAACGAAATGAATAAAGTGGAAGCCAGCTGCTCTGATTCACTATAAAGCATATGCCTGTCCCTTCTCCTCCCGCCGCTCACTACTGGTGACCAGTTTTTTGCTAGTCTTATCAAGTGAACAGATGAACCATCTGGTACATTGTCCTGCAGCCCCCGGGGCTTCAGCATCATTGCCTGTGTGGTCTGGCCCCAGGTTCTCATCTGCCTCATTTCACCCCTTTCTCTGCCGACTCTATGTCCCTGTACTCTGGGATGCATTTGAATATCTGGGGCTCTAGTCCCCTCTGTGTCAGCCCTGGGCACGTTGGATGGGTCTGGGGACCCTCAAACATACTATTGAGGATACCCTTCTGCTGAAGAAGCCTTATAAACCTACATAAAGTAACACACTTGTGTATACACCACAGGCATTTGAATCCAGGTGTTCATGAATAAACAGTTATGTTCAACACTTAGCTGCAGTTTGTCTTGTAGTTAGTGTGTTCTATTTTTTCTTTCCTCTCTTTTTTAGTAGGTGCAGAAGCAGACTTATTGGAGTTAAGTATCTTTTTTTTTTTTCACATTTCGTCCTTTCTCGCCTCCCTTTTTTTTCTCTCTATATATGCATATTTTTCCACAAGCCACTTCTAATAAAGTTTTATATATAATTACCAAGTGGTAATGAGCCACGGTGGTTTACTTACTTTATAATCCAAGCAAGCTAGGAAAACTGGAAAATGAATAAAGGTCATTTCAACCTGTTAAAAAAGGAATCATTACAAACATATCAAAGTAAAATTACACCTTTAAAAATAATTCAGGGATTTTTTTTATTTCTGATGAATTGTATCATATCTAGAACCGAAGTTATTTTTGTTCACAACTCTGTTAAATGAAATGTGATGCGATGTTTTGCATCAAAAACGGCTCAGTTTGAATCAACAATAAAAGATACAACGGCATTGCATCAGTATCTTTATTATTTACAATAGACCTAACACTGATAAGCAGAACTTCACAGTAACATGTGAGCATTAAATAAAAACAAAAACAAAAAAAACACAAAATATATTTTTTATACAATAAAAAAAAAAGAAAAAAAAAAGTCATGTTTACATCTGACATTATCCCTGTTTAGATTCACATATTCCACTCTGTTTTCATTTTACATTGCACTCATCCAACTGAAGACGTGGCCTTTGGTATAATATTGTGAACGCACGCCCTTCAGAACCAAACCCCAAAGACAGGAGAAATTAAAGGACAGTAAAAGGATCAACATACAGAAACAGATAATAAGCAGAAGTGTAGTGGTCAGACAAAAATTTATTCAAACACGTAGGATCCGAAGGTGGGAAAACCTCATGATGAGGCTGTTTTCAATAAGGCTTTTAGGAAATTCCGTAAAAATTCAAAAAATATCCACTGGACTTGGTTTTCAAGATTTGAAAACCCTAACCCTAACCCTTTTAGGAAATGTACTCCATGGTGTTGCCAGAAAACAAAGCAATTCAGGAAGCCAGAATGATAGATCTCCTTTCTTAAATAATATTAAAATTTGGATAGTCAGATGGAGTCAAAAGCAGCAGTTTAGGTTTAGTGCAGCATGCATGCATGTGTCATTTGTTTATACAGATCCTTAAAAGTGTTATAACAAAAAGAGCACCTTATAGTTAACAGTTTGCATCTCTTACCATCAAATTTTAATGGAACTCATAATGGGAGGGAGTGGGATATTCACTGTGATTTGACGCAATGTTGTTTCTTTTCCGTGTTTTTTTTTTTTTTTTTTATATATAAAAAGGCACCAAAAACTCATTTGAAACTCACAGTGAACTGATTTTTTTTTTCATAAAGCATATTTCTTCCCCCAAAATATGGGTAGTTTCTATTGAAGCCGAAAGGTTAAAGAGTTATGGAGCTTCCTGATTATTGGTTCTGTTACATGTCCATTCTTTAATTGGTAAGGACCTTTCCAGTGTACATCAAGGTAAAAGCTGGGGCAAGAAAACAAAACCATGTTAGAGAACTGGTTAAGCTATGTGCTGTACATGTGTTCATTAAACAGAAGAACTCTTTCCAGACTGGTTAGAATCCGGAGTTACAGAGCTATGAAACAAAACAAAAACATGGCATTGTAGGAAAATAAAGAGAAAAAAGTGAAACATTTGACCAGGTTCAGGAAAAAGGGTAAATACATTCAAAGAGGTTTTGCAGATCTCTCACATTTGTCTTTAAGCCATCGATACATAATCCTCTAAAATCTGTGGATAAGAAATAAATGAAAACTCTCCATAATTTTCCTCTCAAAATATGCCTGTGCTTTGAACAAAAATAATTTAGTTAAAATTCATACATTCTAAAAAGCATTACTCTTTCCAAGTCAAATAAATCCACATGTCGCCCATGTGCTAAAGACGTACTGCAGTTTATTCTGGTGAGAGTTCAGTCCTGTGTGACTGGTTTAAAGTAGGTCTATGCACTCACTGTGTTCTTATATTAGTTAATCTGAGGCACTGGGGCCCTACAAGGCTACAAAGGAATCCAGCACAGTCCATCCCGTGAAGGACACTTAAGGAAAACACGTCCAAGTCGACCCAGTGCCATCCTGTGCTTTCCAGCTAATCTTCCCACTGTTTCATGCAGTGAATATAAAAGAAAGCTTCCAACATTTATTAAAATGTTTCAGGGATGTTCAGACTGTCATTTAACACTATGAGCCTCACTGACATTCAGAAATAATATTAAAATAAACAATTTATTTCATGGGGATGTTTTGATTTGCCTGAAAACCGTTAACACCTGTTGCAGTGCCTGTTTTCATGTTTTATCCAATTAAATTTGGGAACAGTCTTCCTGAACATGAGGGAGCTTAGCTTCCCAAAATTATGGCAGAGGCTTCAATAGCTGTGATATTTCTAGAGACCATAGTACTGGTTGAAATGTAAAAAAACAGAATAAAAGCTGGAACTAATACAAACAAATTTGACACCCAGAGCCTTGAATCCTGATGCTGAATTCATGATAGTTAACAAAAAAAAAGGCTTATGGTCACACAGTTCCTCACTGGGAAACGATCCATCCAGCTGGTAGTCCACATACTTGTGATCCAATGAGTTTAAGACTGCCCTGTCTATGCAACAGATAAGCAGAGTGGGTTCCTCCCCACCCGTGAGACTGACAACACACAGCTGATACGCTCAACATTCAGGTAACAAAGAGGCTTTTTGTGGCCAAATAAAAACTTGTATCAAAACATTGCAGCGTGTGACTTAAACCACTTTTAGTTTAGTGAAATATTGGTCAAATATGTACAGCTAAGAGCAACAACTTAGTGACCAGACTGGCGTTTTAGAAAAAACAGGTTTTCTGTAAACAATAAAAGCATGTTTTGTAGTGAATTCTGCGAGGTACTCCAGAGATTCAGCTCAATCTGTGCCCCAACAAACTGTCCAAAGAACCAGAAACATACAAAAGGAATTTGGAATACTGTGAGTGATTGGCCTGGTAGCAGAGGTGATGGTTTGCGTGATCACAGTGGCTACCTCTGCACTACATCACTAATCTCTTTGATACAGTTGTGCAGGTTGTCCAACACAGTGTTTGATCCTGCACTGCTCAACCCCCCACCCCCAGAAGAAGAGGCCCTTAGTTCCTGTAGGCTCAGCTCCAGCTTGCCCACTGCCTCGCGGAAGGCAAATTTGTTCCTCATTTGAGGGATGCAGTCAACGTAACCTGAGCAGCAGTCCAGCAGCTGGTGGCCGGCGTCTAGAACCTGGCTGCTGGAGGGGCTGTCGGAGCTAGCGCTGAGCGTACTACTGAGACTCTCGGCACACTCCAGCAGAGCCTCACGGCTAACCCTCTCCAAGGGCACCCTCTCCACCTGCTGCCTGGTTCGCCGCAGTGGCACTTTGGAGCCAGCAGATGGTGTGGTCTGTGAGGAGGATGCAGTGGTGGGGGCTCCGTTGGCCATTTTGGTGGGAGTAGTGTTGGCGCTTGCGGGGCAGGAGGAGGAAGAAGCAGGAGGCACTTGTGGTGGTGGCACTGTAGGTCTGCCCGTCATTGCTCCTCCCGACATCCGCCCTGACCTCTGACCTTTTACTGCATCTCCATTGACTTCCACAGGGACTCCACCGACAGGGTCCTCGCTGTCGCAGCTGTAGGATTGCTGCAGACCGCGCAGAGTCGGAGGAGGAGGGGGGGCACAGCGCGGTTTCACCAGCCGGGGCCTGTCCCGCTCGCCTTGGTGCTCGGACAGCAGTTTGAAGCGGTTCCCCTGAGAGTCCAGCCCGACCAGGTGAACGTCGGCTGGGCTGTGCTTCATGGTGGGGGAGATGAGGACAGGGACTTTGTGGTTATGAGATGAGCTGGAGCTTTTGGAAGGAGAGGACCAGCTCTGCTGTCTGTCTATTCCTCCACTTTCTTCTCTGCCGTCCCTGATCCGTGACAGACCTTCTGATTCCCCCACCTCTCCTCCAACCCCTGGTGCCCTTACCCCTACAGCAGTACCCCTGGGTAGTAGCTTGGCTTTTGGCCTTTCCCTGATCTGCGCGGTTCCCTCATCCATCCTTCTCAACAGATTTTCTGAGGGCCGTGCAGCCCCGTTCTCTGGCTGAGAGGTTGTGGAAGCAGTTCTTTCCAGAGGAGGCTTAGCATTGCGGTTCCTTGGTAAAGTTAGAGCCATGCGCTCCAGGTCCGGCAGTCCAGATGACATCGAGGAGGTAGAATTGGACCTAGGGAAAGGTTTCGGTCCTCCAACTATACCACCCTCGTCGGAAGAGGCCGTTTTTCCAGTACGAAGCCCCAGGGTCTTTTTGATGAGTCTGGGGGTGAAGAAGCCAGCCAGTCCACTCCAGCTGCTACCACTTGTCAGCTGAGAACCCAGGCCTCCAGCCGAAGGTTTCTGTCCGAAAGCAGCTCCACAGCAGCGAGACTGGGTGGCTTCCCCATGGGAGTGGGAAGGAGAAGCAGAGAAGCCCCCTATACTGTCTGACTGGGGCAAGGGAGGAGGTGCACTGAAGTCAGCGGTGGGTTCATATTTCTTGTGAGGCTGCGTCTCCATATCCCGGAAGGAACTACTCCTCTTGGGAGGGGTGGGAAGGCTCTGTTGGACCTGGGAAGATGGTGAGGAGGAGGATGACGAAGGGGAGGAAGATTTCTTTTTAATGAAGGAGCTAAAGAAGCCCGTCTTGCGGTCTCGGGTGAATGTGCCAATATCTTGCGTATCCTCTAAAAGGCTGCTGGGAGATTTATCTCGTGTTTGCTGCTTTCTGGGCAGAGCTGGGGAGCTGCTGGATCGGCTATCCCCTCCAAACAAAGTGGAAGCCCAACCTAAAAGGGAAAGGGAAGAAAAATACAGCACAAGTTATTTTAGCCGCACAATATCCTCAATATAGATTGTCATTCATATTTTTTACGATCACACAGAAGGAAAAGTTATTCTTTCCTCATCTGGGACTCATGAGCAAGTGAAAAAGAATGGAGATTATGAATCAATCCAGTCAGCCGATACACCAGTTTAAATGATCTACACGTTATTCTTATAACAAATTATTTACAATTTCCAGGGATTAAATGAACTCACAACCTCAAAAAAATCCAACAGAGGAGAAATTGTGTTCTAACATTTTTTCACAAAGGCGCTGACCTTTATGGCAGTGCAGTGGTGAACAATGCAGTCAGCCAGGAAATGAGTCAGGGTTCAAACAAGGAACCAGGAAACTACAAAGCCCAAACCATTAGATTTACATTTTGTCAACTGTATGGTTAAGCAAATCACAAAAAATTATTGTTACAGTTTATCAGTGTCATCTTACTTCATATAAGCCATTATTTTTGGAGCCAGTAACAAAGAGTGCTGCTGGGTGATCCTGACCTCAAACCCGTAGGACAGATTGAGAATACTTTAAGCTAATCAGTAATTTCCCATGTCCTAACACACATTGATAACGTAATACATATAGCTGTAACCCAGAAAAAAAAACAAATATTGCTCTAAAAATGATAAAGCACTATAGAAATAGGTAATTCCCTTAAAATGCTGCCTGGGGTCATGAAACTTTAATGCTAGACAGAATGAACAAGTAATTATCAGGATATAAAACCTGGAAAAACATTTGTGAGATCAAAATGTTTCTTTAAATACAGAAACTGATTCTTATTTTTGCTGTGAGAACTTCTTTCCTCTTTTGGATGCAAAACACGAGTAATAAATGCTGCACGCTACAAAACAGCTGAATACCACAGTGTTGCAATGCACCACTGAATGCCATCGCTGCCTTAAAATAACCCTATCAGAGGGCTGTTTTTCTTAGTGAGGGTCTTCCTTAAAACACTGTCAGATCTGCATGAGAATAAAATTAAAATCCTTACATTTTTGACACAATTTTAGGGGTTATGATGAATTTTAAAATCTCACAAAATGAGGTATAAAATGGCACAAAAATGCTCTCAAATAGATTTGTAGAAGTTAACTGAGCACTCGTTACTTTTTGCTTGAAGACGTTATTACTTAACATTTAATGTTGTATAATGATTTAAATAAATGGGGTATGAGGTGATGGAGTGGAGGTTTCAGCCAGGGGATAAGAGGGCATCCTAAATGTCTCTATACGGAGGCTTTTTGGATGTTTCAGATCAGGAATTTACTTGTCAGACATAATTAGAAACAAAAGGTTTTGAACATCCTTTTCACAGAGATCTCATTTTGTATGCCTCACTTATTACCAACATCTATAAAAGTTTGGCACCTTCAAGTTATCAATAGGCAGTGTGTGAATAAAAAAGGAGAAATAGTGAATTCTCTACATAAAGGATTTACCACCAAGCATTGGAAGGTTGGGTTTGATGACAAAAAAAAAAAGAGCTCATAAAATAAAAGAGACATGCTATTTTCTTTTATCTTTAGTCAAAATAACAGTGTTCATGATGTTTAAGGATAATACATTTGTTATTTTCTAACAAGCCGATATGGGATATATTAGGCAGTATGCATTTATATGAAAAATTGGAGAAAAAAAGAGGATAGACTTTTTAAAAGAATTTCAAATTCATGAGTGAAATAGTTGATCCACTTCACCTAGGAGCCAAGGAATAAAGGGTAATTGGGGGAATTTAGCATCAAAGCCAAAGGTAACAACACACGTTATTTTTATTTTTTTTTTCTCTTGGCTTCATCTCTTCTAAACTATTTTTTTATTTAAAAGTAGCCATTGGACAGAGTAAAAAAAGAAAGTATAAGATGCTGTACTTTTTAAACCACGTTGGTCAGAAGACCGTTTCAATGGGACCACCCCTCTTTTTAAATGAGAATTTCCCTCCAAGGCTCAATGAAAAGCTCTAAACCGTTTATCATTTATTGATCGAACAAACTGCGGATATGACTTTGCAACATTATTACTGTGCTGGAATTGGTTATCATTTCCTACATTTTGTCATGCTTGTGTTAGAATATGAAGGTTCAGTATATGGGCAATGTATTCTTTTTCTCTTCTCTAAATGTTATTTTTAAAAATGTTTGGTGCTTCATTTAGATTGTCATAATTTACATTTATATAAAAAACAAAACAGAAGAAAAACACATTAAAACAAAGATGAACCAACCAAAAGAAAATGTCATTTAAAATTGTCCATTCAAATAAATATGTCCATTCAATCTTAGATATGTGGACTTAAACAGGTGTGTTACATTCATACGGCTTCTTGAAACAGTAATAAATAATTCAACAGACAATACAGGCAGATAATTATTAGGTCAGAATAGCAACACATAAACAGGTGTAAAGACATGGTAAAGAGGTTTAGGTAAACTACTCAACATACACAGGAGGTGTTTTAATAGATTTTAAGAAGACATATTTTAAAATAAGTTAAAAACTACTTAGTTCTTCACTGTAAAACAGAGATAAACCTTCAGCAAATCTAAGATGAAAAAATTAGGTGAGCAAATATTTTTAGAGGCTGGGAAGAGAGACTGATCCAAATTACTTGGAAGATATTATATAATAAACTTTAAAGAGATAATAGAGGGTAAGAGATTTTAAAAGCAGCTTCCTTTCCGTTAATATGAAACAGTTTAGCACTTATCCAATGCTTTTATTGCAGCTCTTTCCCCATTTATAAAGTATTTTACATTTCTATATTTTAGCTCACTGTTGGTCTGAAGTCATGCTGTAAAACACATTTAAACATAAATGTTTAATAACAGTTTTTATTTCACAAGAACATAATGGCAGGTGCTTGTTTTTTAGGCATTTTGAAGCTCTGACAGACTCCGGGTGACGACATTAGTTGCTGAAAACCACAGCCTGTCTTTTGAGCCGGCGTGCTTGGCGACGCTGCAGCTGCTTCTGGGTGTCAGCAATGGTGTCCGCGGTCGCACCTGCAGAATCATAATGTGATGTGGAGAGACGGTGGGTATGCCTGGTTGTACCTGCGTGGCTGTGCTCAGAGTGCCCGTCCAGTCCACCCTCGATGTTTTCTTTATTCTCTGTGTGCTTGTGGAGTGTGCGGGATTTGGAAGGCAACAGGGGCATGTCGTGACTCAGAGAATGAGCCAGTCCACAGTGACCAGATGAGGCAGTCTTACACAGCTCCTCTGCAACCTCTGCAGAGGAAATGAGTTTACATTAATGTCCGTTTTCCTCCAAAATGCTGATTTATCTTAAATAAGGTCTCTGAAGATTAATGGGGTTAAATCATTATATTAAACAATTTAAAAACAGATTTTTTTAAGCTTCAGTTAACATGGTTTTAGCTTGAGAACAGGTAAGCAACCAAGTAAGAGTATTACCTTCTGAAATGCTGGAGTCATGGAACATTGTCTCAAAAGCTTGGTGAATCTCTGCAAACGAAGGTCGATCTGCAGGGCTCCACTGCCAGCCTGTGAGAAAAGAGACAAACTCGGTTTCAGAATAAAATAAGAAAATATAAAAATACAAATGTATCAGATGTGAAAACAGTTGCTGCTGCATGTAGTAGGGTTGTAATTTTTGTAGCAGCATACTGATTTCATTTGCTAAGCTTTGCATTTTCTCTTCTTAAACATCTCTATTGGTGCTTTTAAGTTCAAAGACTTTCTTCTGTAAAGATTTACGTCATTCATCCAATTTTCCAGCCAACATGAATGACATTTATTGTTGTGCCAATTTTTTTCCCTGAACCTGTGAAACTGGTTTCTACGTACTTTCAAAAAATGTTGCTCTACCATGTAATAAATAGGTGTTAGGTTAGTCAGATGGTACTCACATGCCCTCATTAGCTCATAGACTTTGGGTGGGCATCCTTCTGGCTGCTCCATGCGATAACCTTTCTCCAGGAGATCGTACACTTGAGACAAGTCTATCCCCGGGTATGGAGACATGCCATAGGTGGCGATTTCCCACAGCAATACACCGAACGCTATAAGACAGACAGATTACATCTATAGATAGTCTTTACTGATTGGAACTGGGGTTTATTGCACTGTATTACAATTAAAACTGAGCTAGCCAGCATATTTAAATGAATCTGAAATTAAATAATTAGATTTTAGTCTAAACTGATCTTCTATACTTTCACAGAAATTTGGCCAGCTTGATGATGGCATTTATGTTGAACAAGAGCCTAAAATGTTTTAATCATCTGAATATGAATATATGCACATGTTAACTCACCCCAGACGTCAGATTTGATAGAGAAGGTGTTATATGCAAGGCTCTCTGGTGCCGTCCATTTGATGGGGAACTTGGCTCCAGCGTGGGCAGTGTAAGTGTCGCCAGTCATCAACCGGCTCAGACCAAAGTCTGCAACCTTAACAACGTGATTTTCACCAACCAGGCAATTTCTTGCAGCAAGGTCCCTGAGGAGTGAAATTAGGTGTGTAATTTGAGGAAACAATGGAAACACAGGAGGGGGAAAAAAAATCCTTCATCCTGACATCAGGAGACACACCAAACCACAACAATACCTGTGAATGAAGTTTTTCTTTTCCAGATACTCCATAGCAGAGGAGATCTGCGTGGCCATGTAGAGCAGCGCTACAGCGTTGACCTCTGACTTTTCACAATCTCTCAAGTAATCCAGGAGGTTGCCATGTGGCATGTACTCTGTCACAATGTAGAAAGGGGGCTCCAATGTGCAAACACCTGCAGGGTGAGAAAAAAAATGACTCAATCGTAATCATTTGTTTTAAACAATTTAAATAGGATTCGTTTGGATTGAGGGACAGACAGTAATTTGGAAGGAAAAACATGAAAGCAAACAAGCTGTTTTATAATTACCAAGTAGCTGAACGAGGTTTGGATGTTTAACCTCCTTCATAACAGCTGCTTCTTTCAGAAATTCGTCTACTTCCATAGTGTCCTCCTGCAAAGCACAAAAAGAGTAGATTAAGAAATGTGCAGTACCTTCAACTACCTGCAGGTGGTGATCTATAGCCATAATGATCAATCTCTGCTACTTCAGTGATTGTAAATAGTTTAAACATATGAATATTCGGTTTAAACCTTGAGTGTTTTGACAGCCACAGTCAGGTTGTACTTCTTCCACACTCCAACATAAACCTCTCCGTATTGGCCACCACCCAGCTTGTGCTTCATGGTGATGTCTGTGCGCTCCATCTCCCATTTATCGTGAATGGGTGAGACACCGTAGACGGTGGGCTTGTTGCATTTTGGTGCGGGGTAGTGCAGCGTGGTGACCAGGCCGTCTGGTACGGTGGAGTGGTGGTGGACCAGCTCGGCCAGGGTGGCGAAACGGCTCTCAGATGTGACGTACACCTGAGGAGAAGAGGTGGAGGAGGACAGGGATTAAAATAGATGAAAACTAATTGGAAAAAGGTATAATGAAAACCAAAAAGTTAACAGCCAATCAAAACCGCCACGTGGCTACCTTTCCATCAGTGGCTGTGTTGATCCGGTAGTGGTACACTCTCCCCTCGTATCGCAGAGAAATGGACAGCTGACCTGGACTGCTTTCGCTTTCCCGGACCAGAAAACTGCCATTGATGAGCGAGGAAAGCAGGTATTCTGCTGCGCTGCGGGAAACTGGCCCGTGGTACCAGCTGTGCTTCTCCAGACTGTTGACTGGTGTAATGTAGTTGGAGGGCACCCAACCCTGGCCGTTCTTTGACCGCACTTCACTCCACTCTCCACTCTGGTTGTAGCCCAGCACACGCAGCTTTTCACCTGGAAATCAGCAAAGGAAAAAATATACTCAAATGACTGAAAGCAATTTTGATTATAGGGATACCAGAGAGCAAATCAGGAGTTAATTTTATATTGAATGTTTCTCCTTGGAAACAGTTTTAACACAAGTTCCAAACTGCCATAACCCTTTGAAAGCAAGTAAAAAAAAACACATGGTGCCATGGAGATGACACACCTTTCTATAAAACTAGATCAGAGACTGCTGCAACAATAGAGATGGCAGAAGAGCAAATCAGTCAAACAGGGCTAGGCAAAGCCAGGCATGTAGCGGCCTTATGTGTTGTCTTAGTGTGACGTCAGTGCAGGGCACATCAGGGAGTGGAGACGCTGATGTGCTGAAAAGAAGCATCTGTTAGCCAAAACACTGAATGGAGCAGAGATCAGACATGGCTGCTGGATGCAGGTTAAAATGAAAACAACGGGAAAGAGGTGGAGGTGCCATAAAAAGACATTGTGTAATTCCTGTAGGGTGAATAAAATTTTATTTTTTTAAGTTCTAAACACATAAATACAGCTAATATAAAAAAAGGACAGGGATTTCAGGAAGTGACCGCTCCTATTTGTGCTCGTGGGGTTTATAGTTTTTCATGTTAAGCTTATGTGAACTTTTATAGCTTTCAGTTGTGAAGAGTTTGTTTATCCTCAATTAAAACTGTAGTTGCTAATGGATGAATGGATTCAAGAAAGGTTGGATTAACTGATGCAGGGAGGAAAAGATGATTAATGTGGATGACTGGAGAATTGGATGGATCGGCAAAAAGATTTATGAATAAATATATGACTCCTGTATGCCTGCAACATTTAAAAATGAGAAGAATAAAGAACAGAAGAGGAAACATTTTTTTTCTCCCCTCATATTTTGTACATATGCTTTTTAACCATACCCATCCAGACTTCAAAAATAAATCACATTGTTCCGTAAAAATTCAAAAATATCCACTGGACTTGGTTTTCAAGATTTGAAGACGTTTCGCCACCCCTCCAGGAAGCTTTCTCAATTCAAATGTGAATTGAATTGAGCATTGAATTGAACATTTGAATTGAGAAAGCTTCCTGGAGGGGTGGCGAAACGTCTTCAAATCTTGAAAACCAAGTCCAGTGGATATTTTTTGAATTTTTACGGAATGACTATGACCTGGATGACTGAGAACCTTCATCAGCATAAATCACATTGTATACTTTCAAGATTGGTCAGGATACTTGTAGTGAGCTTAAAGGAGAAGTTCACTTTTTAACACTTTAAGCCCATTTTCTGTAGTGTCCAGGATGAAATCGAATGATCGACACCAAACTTTTGACAATTGGTCCTGTCTCTGCTTTTTGGCTCATTTAGAATCCACCCCTGGCTGCTCCAGAATGGCTTCCATTGTGCATGTCCGATAATGTCCTTAAAACAACCTTAAACGTTCTTTTTTTAAAATATGCTACTCACCGGGTCGTCAGCGCTGTTCAATGACGTTCCAAAAAAAGTTTCGTAAAGAAAAAACGTTCCTGTAGTGTTTTATTTAGCATTTTGTAAATCCCATTGAGTTCTGTTGGAATAGTCAATATTCCCCTGCCACCGGAAACGGAAATGGGGCCTGTTTACACAGTTGTAGTCTTTTCGCTTCACTCTGTGTACTCCGACGTCGAGGTGCTAACGTGTCTGTTAAACACTTTAAAAAACTCTGAAAATGGAATACGAAAGGTGGATTCTTGATTCTCGACGTCGGAGTACACAGAGTGAAGCGAAAAGACTACAACTGTGTAAACAGGCCCCATTTCCGTTTCCGGTGGCAGCGGAATATTGACTATTCCAACAGAACTCAATGGGATTTACAAAATGCTAAATAAAACACTACAGGAACGTTTTTTCTTCACGAAACTTTTTTTGGAACGTCATTGAACAGCGCTGACGACCCGGTGAGTAGCATAATTAAAAAAAAGAATGTTTAAGGTTGCTTTAAGGACATTATCGGACATGCTCTATGGAAGCCATTCTGAAGCAGCCAGAGGTGGATTCTAAATGAGCCAAAAAGCAGAGACAGGACCAATTGTCAAAATTTTGGTGTCGATCATTCGATTTCATCCTGGACACTACAGAAAATGGGCTTAAAGTGTTAAAAAGTGAACTTCTCCTTTAAGAATGTTCAAAGGATCTGGAGATTAGGACTTTACAGAACTACAGTAAATAAGTGAATATCCACATTCAGTGGTCTCCTGTTTGCTGCTCTAACTTCTGTAGGAGGGGAAACACTGACTGATCTGTGTGCACCAAGGAAGATCTGCGCTGGCTTTCTTTAGCTAGGACTGGCACAAAGAATAGACAATCAGAAGCTCCAGACATGTGTTTGCTCCATCCTTTTCATCTTCTCGTTCACCTGTTATTATTATTACAATGATTTATTGGCAATGCAGCCATCAGAGCCAGTTACTTTCCATGTGCAGTCAAGCCAGAAGGTACACATGCACTAGCATGAGAGGAGAAATCTCAGATTCACTCAATGAGTCAGGGTCTAAGCATCATTTCCATTCCAGGCGGCTGGCACAGGAAGTTATAAAAATGATGAATTAACAGACTGCCACGTTCAAGGCTTAGATCAGTCGGCCTCTTAAGCCTGACTGTGTCTGTATGACTGTTGACCTGCTGTTTCATGAAGACTGAGCAGAACATGGCCAACTAAGCTTTTCTAAGAGAACCTCCAACTGGGTTAAACAGATTTATGGTTTACTTTAAGGTCTGCTCATTCAACTTCAATATTGAACTACTCCGATTATTATTAAAAGGCTGCAATTAAATTACATGGAAAAAATATATACTGTTGGTTCGTATTAATCAATTTAAATATCTGATTTTTTGTGATTAATTAATTATTAAAATAATCATCAACTAATTTATACCTTTAGCTGATTGAGCAATACACTTAGAGCAGTAATTATATCAAAATTGTAACAACATATTTAAAATTTTTTATTTAAAATAAAATAAATATTTTCAACTTTCACTATGCTTGATCAAGAACTCCACCAATGGAAAAGTTTTAGTTTCACCTGGTTTTATTTCATTAGACACATTTTGTCATTTTGTTTAGACAAGTGTAAAAACAAAAAGAAATTTAGTTTGGAAACAGCTCACTGGACAATTTCATATTTTTTAAAAGTGCAGCCTTGAAAAATAGTAAAAATGACTGTAAATTTACAGTTCTAACATTTAAAAATCTTCTTTAAAGGAACCTTTGGCTATCTGTCAGGTTTTTTTTCTTTAAATTAATCAAATAATAATCAGATTAATCGATTTGCCAAATTATCGTTAGTTGCAGCCCTGAATCAATTAAATCATATATACCTGATATTTATGAATCGTCATTAGCCAAACAAATGTATTAAGTAAATTTAGAGCGTACCATTATCTTTTTTGGCATTTGTATTTATAGCCGTTGTAGAGAAAACACAGTAAATAGTGTTGGTTAGATAGCTTCAAAAACAGTTTTTAACCTCTTTGAATTAGTATTCAGACTGGAGTCCAGTCTGAATGTAAGGGCTTGTTGAAATGCTTAAAGTAAAGCCACTACATCTTTATTTTGAATCAACTGGTCAGATTGTATTTTTCTAAATATTCTAAGCTTAAGTAAACTATGAAAAAAATGAAATATAACAACTGTAGGAGCAAACAAATCAAGGTTTATGTTAAGTTTCTTTTCTGCTTACATTATGAATTGGGATGACTAGTACTCTACACTCCCAAGGGTTAACTAGGCTTTATCTGACATAATTATGTAGCTTAAGTAGCTCAACCCATGTTATTACACAGAGGACACTTCCCTCTTATCTGTTGCAACCAAGTGTGTTTCTTATAAGGGTGGGGTGCTAAACAAACGTAGTCATGGAAAAACAATACCTGAACTACAGGTTAATGATGTTGCTAGGTACCAATCCTATGGGAGGATGCTTTAAAAGAATGCAGCAGGGTGAGATAATAGAGTTTCAGTCTAAAAAAAAAAAAAAAAAAAAAAAAAAAAAAAAACTTCTAAGCTGCTAAAGTTAAATCCAGTTTTTAAATTAGATTTTGTGAATTAAGTTTTTAAGAACACACATTTTTCATTTGTATTACAGATCTTTTTCTTTTACCTTTGGTGATGCTGAGTGTGTTGTCCCCACTGGCGACAAAATCATAAAGAGCAACAAAGAGGTTTGGGTCGCTCTCCGTTGCACCCAGCAGGTTCTCCTTGGAGCTCCATCGAACTGCCTCGGTCAAAGCTTTTGGGAGAAAGGAGAAACTTGGACTTAGCAAGATACATGATCAATGGTACAAAGATGATACACAGTAGATGCTGAGAATACGGATACAAGTAAGAGAATAGCAAACACTGTTGTCTTTCAAAGAGAAACTGAACACAGTTGAATATCAGAGAGTGTGACCTTTAAAAAGCAAAATGCTACCCTTCTGATTGTCTACCTTTCTGTCCACCATGACTCCCCCGCCTGAGCCCTGTGCGAAGCTGCAGGCCGCTCAGAGCTGCCCATTCATCTTCAAAGCTGCTGCTTGCCTGCAGGCACCTTAAAAGCATCACTTTACCCAATCTGCTCTACAAAGAGCTCTGTTATTACTGACCACACTAAAAAGGCTGCTGAGTGGCCTGTCAGCCAGGTAAGATCTGAGGTGGGACTGTTTTTCATCTGTGTCTTTATAGGAGAAGAAAGGGAAGGGAGGAGCAACGACGCCAAGTAGGTGCTAAGACTCACACTACCCACTAAGGAACACACCCATTGGGAGAGAACACACACACACACATTGTGCAAATGTAAGGAACATGCTGCAATTACAGCAGCTGCTAGAGTTCCTGCATGTCTGAACAGCTGCTGAATGACTGGAAAATCTGCATCTGAGGAAGGAGAACAATCCCTCAAAGATCAGGCAAATGGAAATGTTGTAAATGTTTAATTTTCGCTACAATTAAAAGGTGAAATAGATGAAACACACCCATATAAATCCTATAACAAATCCAACAAGAAAAGTGTTTACTTTTATGATCCTGTGCTAGTAATGTCAGAACCCATTCATTCCAGTTTGGTAAGTCAAACTGGATAGTGATCATCAGATGTGAACAACAGTGGTGTGACATGTATTTCTTGAGAGCTCACAAAGTAAAGTTATTAATGGATTAAATTGAATACTTCCAATAGCTCAATAAAAAAGCAGTGCAAAATAAATCTGAAGGTACAGCAAGAGATTGACTGATGACTGAAAAAGGCCAAAATACAACAAAAGGAAACTCTCTTTTTTACCTAATCAGTAAACCACACATAAGATCAGTCAGGTTAAATTAATAAACACTCATTGGATTTTAATACAAGTTTGGTAATTCGCTGATGCTGCAGCGTTTATAATCAAAGATTAGCTTAGAGTGAGACTGTCATACTGACTCCATGTTAACAGCCTCTGAGGATCATTCATTATATTTAGTGATCACTAATTATTAAAATACATACAAATATTGTAAACTGCCTCATTTCCCTGTGATATAAAACAAAGGTATCTTGTAAACACTCGTTCAATGTGACCACATCCACTCACAGCATTTACCCACCTTTGTTCTGAAGAAGCATACACTGCAACGCGGCAGTGGCGGTGACCTGGCTCAGCCATAATTCCCAATACATCCCCTTTTCTGTTCCAAAACCAATTCCAAAACAAAGAAAAAAAGCCTGTAATCTGTTCTTAAAAGCTTTTCACGCAAGAAATAAGAATCCTAAAAAGGTAACGTTCCTGATAAACTGACACGTGACAGCCACTTCCCTACATTGTCCAGCTCACACAAGTGAAATAACGATGGCACCACGTGCGAAACATTATTTCTATAAATCTTTGTGTTAAGACACCGAAGCCTCAGACACTACTTTAATACGCCTTTCTAAAGTCAAAATGGTAAATGCAACTAGCTGTGACTTATGATAACTGGAGTGTAATACACTTTGGGAGCGGGGAGAAAGCTGGCAGAGGGAGGGGGCTAAACCATGTGTGGTTGAGGGGAGCATGTGTGCACAGAGGTTGGGGAGGGGGTTGTAGACCTGGGAATGTGTCTTATGGGAAAACTGAGCTCAGTGTGATTGTGTGCATGTATGAGTGTTTACGGGCTGAGGTGGTGCTGTGGGCAACAGTAGATGGTTGGTGCTGCTGCTTCAGGGGGAGAGCTACCACTGACCCACGCTTTGTTCTCTCAGTATGTGTGTTTCACAGGCCTGCAACTGGCCAAACCAACTGTCAGAGCTGCTCCCGTTACATAGCTACATATCACAGCACTCTTCCCAAGAATGTTTTAATGATATACTGATACTGTGCCATTCATAGCTGTCAAAGGTCTCAATCTGAAAAATTTTAATTCCAGCCGTCACAAAGAAAAAGATACCAAAAAAAAAAAAAAACAGACCTGTGTCTAATTATTAAGGTATTAAATTAGTTATTATTTTACATCTAATTCTAGCAGGTTAAACTGATATATCCAATACAGCAAACAATTGAGGGTGCGTGAGGTTAGACGTGTGCCTTCATGTATGAAAGCGTGCACCAGAGAAACTACGGTACAGTGTCAAGCGAAGCAGAGCGGGTGCCCCCAAGTCCGAGAGGCATGCCAGGCCTGCACCCGCAGGACAGCTGCAGCAGAGGTGACCCTGCTCCCAAAGCACACATAACACGCAGACACTCATACCTGCATCGCATTCCCACAAATCAGCGTTGACACCGTTTGCCATAGCTGCCTCTGCAGCTGTTTGTTTGTGCCTCCCAGCACCAATAAAACTGTCACTCTATCAAGCAGCAGCAGCAGCAATGAGTAAAGATATTAATCACCAACAATAACATCACTTAAATACTATAATCAGAAACAATACTAATTGTATCTGAAATCCACGAAGTGGCGAGGTAAGGCTGTATTTTTAGCTGCTGGAGAAGAAAACACTGCAGCAAAGACATCCAGAAATAACTCTCCACATAGTGATTGTGGTGCTGAGATAATCAGCTGGCCGCCTGCAGGAAGCCTGAACAAAAACCCAGAGACAATGATGCGGATGAGAGCTACGTACACAAGACATTAAATAAGCCTATATGGACAGGACACAACTTACACAGCTGGGTTAAAGATATTAAAACTTGACTGAGAGCAGAGATGTTGGTGATCAGAGTCAGACCGATATTTACAAAAGACAAAGCTTTGGGTAAAGTTCTACCATAATGCTACAGCAGTTTTATTAACATATTAAGCATGTATTGGAGCAGAGAGAGTTCTCCAGAGACTCATAGGTAACATTTTAACTGCTGGCGAAAAAAAAAAGAAAAAAAAAGGATCGTAATACTATTGAAACATGATAGCTATTCTTATTTTAAAGGTGTATCTTTTTTATATATTTAATTAGGCAAATGAGGCACTTTACTTTAATAAATTAAATAGAAATCATTACATCTTTAGGTGCTTAAAAACAAATTATTGAAGTGATTGTATTGGTTTAGGTATATTTTTTTGCAAATCAATAAAAAATAAATTTGCAAATGACTACATACAAAACCTGACTGGTTTAGAAAAGAGGCGTTGAAGTAGAAATATATGTTTTAAATTGAATGTATAGATAAGAAAGCAACCTATGTATATGTTCATCAGGTGATATTGATTGTCCAGTTATTTTGGTATGCATGTTGCTTGGGGTTTGAGTCAGTCCATGTCTTCCACTGTGACTGCCTTAATTACAGATATAGCGCTGCGCTGCACAGCAAAAAGGCTCCATAGCACTATCTGCCCGAATGGCAGTACAAAGGTAGCCCATTTTCCCTCAGTTTTAGGTAAAAATGTTTTGCTTTAAAAAAACGGAACGAAAATAGAGGTCACGGATTAGTGGACCGTCGTCCGATCCGGACCTACCTGCTGGCTAATCTGGACCCAACCTGATTTAAAACATTTGTGAATTACTTGTTCTCTGACGACAGTGTCTCTGTTCCCCCGAAATCCCACATCCTCTGTCACCACTCCACCCCGCAGCCCTCCAGACCTCCCGCACAAGCAAAACCTACAATCTCCACTGTTCCTCCCCTCTTGCTGTGCTCCGACTTATCCTTGGAGCTCGAGGAGAGCATGCTCGATACTATCATTAAATCCATTGGAGCAAAACATGCAGATACGCACACTTAATTTAACATGACATTAAAAAAAATCTGCATCTTGTCGCTATTCTTTTTCCTGTTTGGTGAGATTGCAATGGCAGATCTTGACCCGGCTGGAGTGGACCCTGCACAATTTGAGGATGTTTGGCTCAACCTGCTGCTGTGAAGCAGGATTCTCCACCATGAACACAATCAAAAATAAATATTGATCCAGGCTCACGAATGAGCACCTTGATATGTACTGGAGAATGGCTTTGTCTCCATTCAAACCCAGGTTTAAAGCCTTGCAGGGCAGCCTAAAACCCACTGCTCTAATTAAGCCATAAAAAAGAAAGAAAACAAGAAAAAAACTGTCAGTTCAGGTGTTTTAAAAAAAATATGCCAATCAGGAAATTGTCTTTATGTCAAACTAATACATTGTTGTTTTCTTCTTCAAAAAACACTTATTTTGACAAAATGTTAAATTTTTTTATTTAAAAATTCAATGTATAACATGAATGCAGAAACACCTCATTTTATTTCAGTGTTATATTATGTTTAAAGTAACAGATTATTAAAAATGCCTCCAGACCTTTACTGGTGGATGATTTTCTTTATTTGGACTCCGCTGATTTTTAATTGGTTACCCCTGAACTAAAAGATCAATATTATATCAGGCAGCCAAAAATCACAATATATTGCCAAAACGAGTTTTTCCACACCCCTAAAGCTGATGTTAGCGTTTACTTGCACTGAGCTTTATACACAACAGCAGCACTCTGACATGTGCAGAATGGTCTAATTTTCCTAAAAAACCACACAAAAGAACAATAGGCACATGGAGTAGTATTTAAATAAAGTGCAGCTTGTGCTTAAACAATCACATAAACCATAAGTCCAATGTTGTGCTCAAATAATTTCCCCTTTATGCAGTGGCTCAATATTAATCGCACATTATTCTTTTATTTTATTGTAAGAGAAAGCATTGAGTAGCATCCTTATTTATGCGGTCAGTCCATAAGGTCTTGGAGTAAAGGGGTGGAAATTAATTTTAATTTTATTTGATTATAAAGAAAAAAAAAACAAAGAAACAAGTTAAAAATGAAAAGGTTTCAGCACCACTGTTCTAATTCTTAAATATTTATTTGGCTGTTATCTGGTTTTTACAACACTCAAAGTGCATTGATGCATTTATTAATCAAGGGAAAGATGATGATTTTAAAAACTTCACAAAAGTTTATCCTATGAGAATAACACAAGCATTTTGGGAAGCTAAGGACTTTTGATGTATGCTTGATATATACTTGCCAGCATTCTGAAGCTGCAACTCTGGTCCTTAGGGTAAGAAAATATGTTTTAACTGCATGCTATTTCATAACATCAAAACCTGTATGTACATGTCCTCTTCAAATAGCCCACTGCATGTCTTGTGAGCAGACTCACTATTCCCTGAGTGATGTTGCAAATCGGTCTACAAAAAAAAAAAAATTGCTGCACATGATTTTACAGGCCCTTTGGATGCCCGTCACCTCTACTGTCTGCTAGAAAATACAAAAACTCAGGGGCCAAACATGTCAGCCTTTCAGGATCAGATTGGGAGGTGGGACTTTACTGGCACTGTTATTGCTTAGTAATGAGCTTTAAGTGCTCCCCCCTCCTTGTGCGTTGGGAACAGATAAGTTCTCCTTTACATGACAGGATGACTATTATATGAATACTTCCAGAAAACCACCCACATAGCTGCAGAATTATTCACACACAGACTGCTGGTTCATAATGGTCATTCTCTACATATTAGAGCCTGACCAATTAATTGAGTCGATTTTAGCATCTGGTTCATTAATCGACATCGGCCAAAATGTGGCCTGATGTAAAAAAAATCTATTTTTGCTGGAAATGCGAAAAGACACTCCCTTCCCGAGTACTGAACTGCTCTATGCTTCCCCTCCCCTCAGTGAGCTCCCTCTGCACCGCCCCTCCACGCAAACACACAGGCTCCCACTGCCGCTAGCGTAAAGCCAGACATACACTGTGCGATATTTTTAATGTGCGACAAAACTGCAGGGTTTAAAAGTTCACAGCTCCCGATGTATGTTCTTACACTGCGATGCTCAACGCTCTGATCGGATATACCTGCTCACACCGTAGGTCTAAAAACCACGTCAGACTCAGCTCCACAGTGAATGAATCAAATAGAAAACAACTAACATACACAGCCAGTCTGCTATCACTTTAACCTGTTAATGCGTATACATATAACATCTAAATCAGCATGACAAATATTCGTAGTGTTACTGACTTTAGACTGATAAAATGTTAAAATGTCCGTTGGTTGAATTGGAAATGTCTGATACGGTACATGAAATACGTAGATATGGGAACCAGACACAAAATCTGTTTGGGCCCCATCCCTAAGTCAGCGCAGAGTATGAAGGCTCTCAGTTTTGCCTACAACAGTGTGAAACACAGCATTGATGCTTTAGGCCCCATGGCTTTTGTGCATCACACAACTTAAAAACAAAAAACAAAAAAAAAACCCACTGAATTTAGGCAGCTATAGTTACATAGTGAGTTAGAATGTCAAAGAAAACTGGATTGCTCTTTATGCCCATGCATTACATTATAGTGCCACTCTGGCAGATTTGGTCAAGGCATTGATGACCCCTCTTTTCATCTCGGTCAAGCTGTGGCACAGAAGTCTCAGAAAAGATGTTGAATTTCTAATTTCAACCAAGTTCTTCCAAAATGAACAAGTAATTTCTTTGATTGAGATTAAATGTCTCTGCGAGGCATGTTCATGGTGCCATGTCCCAACAGGTACTGAGGGGAGTACACCACAACAGTTTTATTTCATAGGGCTAACAGGAACTGTCATGCTCTGCATCTTTTAGGTTATCTCCTCCCATTGTAGAAACAATTTACACAAATGCATCAATCTGTACGTCATCAAAAACAGGGGCCCATTTTGTTTCATTCCTCAAGGTATTCAACTTAAACTGTACAAGGAAAAACCGACATTACCTGCTTTCGGTGGTTAGAAATGAATCAACACATTTACTTGGAACAAGTTAAGAGATTTACAGATCATGATTTCATTGGCAGACTTCTGAATTCAAAATGTTTGTTATTACTAAATGACGAAAATCATTAATTGCAAATTCTTTATGGCTTTCCAAAACATCGGTTTTAGACCTTCCATATACAAAGTTTCTATGTAGTGTTTTTATACTAGTATTAGTCAACGCATGGATGCATTCGCCAATTTATTAGTGCATTCAGCAGTCATGCCTTCAAATCATGTCAAAATTGCATTTCTGCTAACCCCCTATTCATTGTAATTTTTAAAATTTGTTAATAAAGGGTTCTTTTATACAAATAGAGACTTTTGTAAAAACAGTTATCAGTGTCACTGTAACATGCCATTTACAGCATTTTACATAACATTTCTGTTATTTCAAAAATAGGACACATCCAGAGAGTAGAAAATAATGCTGATCTGGTCATTTAAAAAAACATAATGAATCCTGTTTCTTACTAAGCTTCTCTACAAGGGTTTTGAGTTTGACATGCGAGATTAGAAAATTATCTTTATACTGGATGTATTTCCCCATTAGATCAGAACAAAATATACATTTGTTATTTATTTTTCTGGTTATAAAGGAAAATTTTGGACAGAAATCTAAAAAAACAACAACAAATAAAACAAAAAGAACAGCTTGAATTTGACATTGAAGACTAAAAATAAACTCTCCGTGGAAACCAGGTGTATGAGTAAAATCTCCTGTAGCTTAATGTTAGAGAAGAAGAAGATGTTTTTTTATTTCTTTTTTCGGCTATTTGCCAGACCAAAATGTTCAGAAAATGGCTCTCACTTTGACACTGCAGAGACCAGCTGTATGAGTAAATTCTGCAGTAAAGTTTTATTTTCAGCTCATCTACATCCATGCTTGCCATTTTAAAATGTGTGCACATAAAGTAGAAAATTACACTGATTACACTGGTAATAAAAAGGTTACAATGAGTCAAATTTCCTGCAGCCTCGTTACAGCAATTATGATTCTCACACAGAGAGGATGAAAACGTCTGTGGAGATCTACTATACGGGCTCCAGTATATGAGTATGTTCCTCTGTCATCCTATACTTATCTAAACTTATTTACATTATGTGTCTGCCATTTCAAAAAGGGGACCCATAAATAGAACAGAAAATAATGCTGATCTGGTAATAAAAACCTTTATAATGAATGCTGTTTCTGACACATCCTCTCCTCGCTGTAACTATTTTATGTGGAATTGATATAGGCAACATTAGCCTCATTTAAACTACCTTTTTGAAACCGTGCCGAGATCAGTCCGAGCACGGTAACCGAGGTAACTGTTGAGTGTAAATGGCACACAAAACTTAACCGGACCGCGACAGACACAACCGAACCAAACACACAAAAAAGAAAATATTGTTTTGCACTGCCCATGCCATTGGACAAAAATTCTTTGCTGTTATTCAAGGACAATATAACAAATAAAAAATTTTTGCTTTTAATTTTAATGTTTTCATTTATGGCCCCTTGATTAAATAAAAGTATTTAGCATTTTCTTCTTTTTGAGAATTAAATTTATTGAAATTCTAAATTACAACTTTATTCAAGAGAGCTGCATTAGCTTTTACAATAACGTTGTTTGAATTTAACATAATGCCTTAGTGAAATAATGTTCAAATTAATGAGAAAATGTATTCATTTTTTTTCTGGCTGGTAAAAATATGCCCAGTAAATAATTTTATCTTTTGATCCACTTGGCGTAGGTACCAGATCTGCTTGGGCCCTGCGCATGCCGGTGACATAATGCTATATGATTACCTGAACATTGCCACACAACATAAAACATTGTGGTTGCCCAGACAACGATAACAATACAGCATCCGTGTGCAGAGTCAGGAGCATCTGTAATGTTAGTGTGTCTAATGACTGATGGAAGTTTAACCTGACTGATAAAAAAGCTGAAGAAATCTGCGTATGGTTAACAAAGCAAGACCATGATAAAGAGGGGGAGAGCTGGGTAGCACTGTCGTTAGCTGTGCTCATTAGCTAAAATATACATATAGAAAATAAAAACCCACTACAAAAACAACATCCTGATAACTGATTAGTTGGTAAATTGATCTCTGGCCGACTGACATCAAAGATTTTAATTGCTCAGATCATTGGAAAAAAAATTTAAATTAACATATGGGGCTCCTTCTATGTGGGAATAATCACAAACATCTCACTGAATGTTTGACGGCAGTAAAGCCACAGTGACCAGATTAAAGGGTGTCTAAATGATCAGCTTGTTGGATGATTATTGGAAGCCAGACTTGCTGGATAATCCCTAACAAAAGCTGCACAACTTCATTCTCATTAATATAAAAAAAAAATAAAATAAAAAAGAGTTAAACCATAAAACAGTCTAAATAGTTTTGCAAATCTGTGCCAGAGGCTTCAATAAATGCAAGGAAGAGTGCATTTCCAGTCAAGTCCTTAGCCTCGAACCCACAAGATAAGCAGCAGCGATAACGCAGGCAGTACAGTACTCATCCTGGAAGCCAACCAGTACTTAACAGACTTGGCACAGACACTGCTTCTCTCTGCCTGGATCCAGCTCATCTCCTGAAACACTACCACAGGGTAAGACTGAAAACTGGAGGCCACTACAAATACATTGGCTAGACTCTTCAGTGAAGTTTAAGCCCCTCGGGTGTTTTCAGGCTGACAGATGGAAGCATTGCTCTACAATCTGCATCGCCAGTCATCAAGTGTTTTGAATAATCCCAACTCTTAATGATAAAAACAACAGAGCTGAAGCCAACCAACAAACACTAGCTCTGCAGTTTAGGGAACTATCAATTAAAGTCAACCCGTAGCAGATGCAAAGCCTTATGGCTGTAACTGCGGGCTAAGATACTAGACCATGCGTTTAGTAAATCTTTCAGAGTTTAGAAGAGGCAAACCTTTAAACTTTTAATTATTGCACATGTATTCACTCTGATTTATGACATATTTGACACAAAGCATTTGTGATTAGATCATTTAGAGTACAGTTTTTTCTCCTGAAAATAAGAATAGATGACCATCATGGCAGTAGGTTTTTAACAAAGTTTAAAGCTTAATAGATTCAGAGCTGACCGGCCTCGAGTGATACGAAGGACACTGAAGCTAGCTCCTCCTTTCAGTTTCCATAAGACATCCACAGTTGTAAAGTAATGCCAAAGAACCAAGCAAACTTTTTTAACAGGCAGCTCTGCACTGATCTGTCAATTTAACCAATTATGTTAATGCTGGGAAGAATGCTGACAAAATTGAATGTACTGAATCCCTATTTAAAAAACAAACACATTGCTCTGCCTATATTTCATTCAGTGGTGGGCACTATAAATCCCATTCAGCTCACTAAGCAGCACTAAAGAACAGTACAGCCTCAATCGCCTGCTCATCCTGTCACATGATTTGGTGCAGTTTGAACCAGTAATGACCGAAAGGATGAGGAGTTTCACTTTTTTTTTTTATACACAAAAATCAATTTTAGTGTTAAATTACACCAAAAAAAGAAAATCTAATTTGTCACCCAGGATGGAAGAAATATTACCTCTAAACATTTAGTCATCTATGGAGACTGAATTTACGGAGTCGAAAAACATTGAGGCAAAGTGTAGCTCATTTTTTCTTCCTGGTTCCTTAGCCAATCACATGAGTACTCCGAGGGTTTTCAAAACACAACGCAGCATTTGTTATTAGTAAAAGAGCTGCAGCCTGCAAACATGGAGGCCAGCAGGAGATACTGATCAGAAATAGTCTGAATCTTCTTCGACTCATCTTCAATTTAGCTACACTAACTGCAAAGTCCATGAAAACTTCCTCAATTTGTAAAGATATCGTGAGTTGTAAAAGAATGGCAACATGTTAGTTGGATTATTTTATCCAACTTTTCCGCTGTGCTACAGGCAGTTGTCAGCTGAGTGTGTGATCGAAGCTTCCCATACCCAAAGGGAAATGCTGCTTTATGGGACCAATCGTTTTTAAGAACCAGCTGTCTCGTATGACTGAAAGTTACACACAGATACAGTTCAGTCACATGATATCCGATGGTTAAAATTCAGTTAATTTAAGAATTTCATTTGATACCAATCATTGGCTTATTGTTGGATTATTTAACTTGAATGTCTTACTAGAAGGTTCATTTAGAAATGAATAATTGTTCAACATTTGTTAATTTCATCCTGGTAATAATAATAAAAAAAACATAACAGGTTCTGCCTAATGCAGATGTGTGTGTTGATATGTGCATCGTTTTATACTGCTCAAAAGCTTAAAAGTTTTGCTTAGGAATATAATTGAATCTTTTATGTTTCAGCAGTTAAAAAAAAATCACATTTTCAATTATAATAGTTGGGGCAACAAAAGGCAGCAAACAGACTTCAACAGGGGTATCACTAGAATTATCTTTTAAAAGATCAACTGATGTGCAGTTTAAAGTGACAGAGAGTAATGACTAGTATACAAAGAACGATAGGTCAGCTAAAAAAAAAAAAAAAAAAAAAAAAAAAAAAAAAAAAAACTTACATTTGCCAAAAAAAATCCTAAACTTTGTGAGTTTATTCTAATTTTCTTTAATTTTATGCAACATTTTTGCAACTGGAGAACTATATATCCGACAATGTCTTTGAACTAATTAAATCAATGAATATATAAATACATACATTTTCATGATAAGTTTTCCACAACAACAGACTCTAGTGCCTGTTCATGCCTATGAGATATAAAAGATATATAAATATAAAAGTCAGGTGTCATCATCTTGCAAGTGTTTGAACACTGACAAACAACACGGTACTAATTTAACTAAGCAGGTGGGCGCACCCATTTTGCCCTAATTCCTGAAATACAGTAGCTTATGTCAGTCATTAGTAAAGGCAGGTGTGTTTTTATCCATATCTTATCAGTACCAGCGGTATATCAACCAATAAAACCAGTTAGAATTTTGCCCAGTAGCCAGTGCAGTGATTGAGTATCCCTTACCCTGATAATACACTGCTGGTTATACACATCCCTCCAGTTGGGCCTGAGGCCATAGAGTCAATAGAAAAGTGGATTTGTGTCTAATCTAATTTCACCCACGATGCAAATCAGCTTAGGTTGTTAAAAACCCCGATCTGGAAATCCCTCCTTTCCTCTGGGTCGACATAACAGAGTAGTAGACCTACTTTAGGGGGAGCTGGATTCACCTGCCTCCCCAGTAATACAGCCAGAATATTAAAAATGCAAATCCACTCATCTGCCCCAATTTCTATTATCTATTTAAGTTATAATCTTGTCTCTTGGTATTATCTTTTTGAAACACCCTCCAGCCATATTTTATACTGTTTTTATGTCATTTTTGCAACTATCCAGCCCATCAAAATGATCTAGAAACCAATTTAGGTTTTTTATTAAACTTTTCTGAACATGAACAATGGAAAAAAGTGGTTAACTAATTTTAGGACCGGTTTAACGTTTTCACAATAACAGAGGTCTGCCAGCACCGCAATGAGAATATCAGATGAACCCATTGCAGGAATGGAGATGTCTAAAATCCTGACAGTGCAAAAGGAGTGAAACCATCAATATGTCGCAGGGCATGAGCCACCAATAACAATTCAATCAATTTGCCAAGAGGGTGCCGTCTGACTGCCTCCCTTCGAATCAGCAGAGTGGTCTGCTCTTTGTCAGCTCAGTGGTTTTGAGCCAACCAGCTCTGTATTTAACAGGTAAATAAGATGAGAAGACAGGGATGACAAGCTAACCACTAGCTGACTGAAAACCGATGCAACTCTTGGTAGGCAACATGGTCATTGTTATTAACAGAGGCTAATCAAAGACGGGATCTTAAAAGCATAATTCGTTTTATAGGGGATCAAATGTTAATTCAAGAAAAAACACATGAAACCAGGGTGCTGGGAAAAAAAAAAAAACAGTTTTGCAGTTCAAATTCAAACTAAAAGTGAACTCAAAAAGACTTTCAAAAAGGGCCCAACGCTAGCCTGGGTGCCATTCCGAACTTAGTCCCGCCCACAAAGTTTGAGGTCGGGGAAGTTCGGTCTGGCATTGCTCCATAGTAGCGCGAGTATTATCGCCCACTGTCAGGCGATCCAATCAAATTGTCAGGGCGGGCTTTATAGGATGATGGACAGATGACCAACAGTCACGTAATCAACCACGTGACCAATGTACGCTGGGGTGACAACAATAATGGCTGCCGCTGGAGAGTTTAGGTGAGTAGATTCTGCTATTAGGTCTGTTCTAGAAGATATCGACAGCAAATTAATTTTAAAAGAGGAACAGAGAAACGCGATCAAGGCTCATCTTCTTATTATAGGTGTGCAATTGCACGCTTTGATTTTTGTGGACAACAACTATGCCTCGCTTAACATACGTCACGCACTCCGTTGCTCTTATTGGTTGTAGGTCTATCCAATTGAGTGCAGAGACATTTTTTTTCCTGGTTCGTTCGAAACACGCCCCATAATCACAGCTCTATGGAGCAGTATCAGACTCATATTCTGACTAGAATTGAGTCGGACTACGTCAGGCTAGCCCAAAGCACCACTGGAGGACAACCCATTAGTGTAACAGCTTACCGTATTTTCACGACTATAAGGCGCATATAAACGTCTTTCTTTTTCCCTCAAAATGTGCACCGCACCCTTTGGTGCCCTATGTGTGTTGTTAATGCGGACTTTTGAGACCGCCATGAGAATGTTAAAGGGGGAAGTGTGGGCATGGATTATGTATAAAAGAACAGGTATGTGCTTTACGCAGAACTGCTCATCTCCTCATTGAGGAGATAATGAAAGAGTGGCTGAGGGAGGTGAATGTAAGGAGACCAGGTGTTTTTTTTTCCACTCATCACCATTACTGTTAATCTGTGACTCCATGCGTGCCCATCTCACAGCTGATGTGAAAAACATGGTGAAACAAATTAACGCTGTGCTTGCTGTTATTCAACCGCTCGACATCGGTGTGAACCAGACGCAGCAGGTGCAGCAGAAGCAGCGAGTTTACATGCAAAGTCAATGGTTGACGCGCATATAGGCGCAGCAAAAGGTCCCGCAGCGCGTTTTGAGCAGCAGGCGCAGCGCGTCAGGAGCGTTTAAGCATCTGACGCGCTTGACGCACCGCCAAAGTGCTGCTGCTCGAGATGGAAAAATTGAAGTTTTGCTGCTGGACGCGCCGCATCAACCAATCAGAGAAGCTGATCTGGGAGCTGACAGCGAGACAGACACATTGCTGATGATACACATATAAGAGTGCTGTGATTGCTCCTCTGAAACAGCTTGACGCCTAAATTAACTTAACCTGCCGACAGAATATGCTCGCTTTTATTATCCTGGTGCCTGCAGCCGCGCGTCAGAACTAACTGGTACAATCTAAACTGCAGGCACCAGGATAATAAAAGGGAACATATTCTGCCGGCAGATTACTGCATTTTAAGTTAATTTATAAGTCAATAAACTGTTTCAGAGGAGTGATCACAGTGCTCTGTGTCATCAGCGATGTGTCTGTCTCAAGGCCAGCTCCCAGGTTTGATTATTACTTTGTAATAAATACATGAATAAAGCACAAACATTTTTAAATACGCAGTAGAGGTATTTAAACGTAGTAGAGGACATGTACCTGTATATAAAAAAAAGCGCCCTATAATCCGGTGCACCTTATGTGTGTGTTAAATGCAGAAATGGCACACATAACTGAGACTGCGCCTTTTAGTACGGTGCGCCTTATGGTCGTGAAAATAAGGTAATTGAAATCAAAGCATATAACATTTCTCAAGACCATATATTCCGATTAATTACCATACAAACTAATCAGAATTCAATTTTACTGAATTATTACAGCTACTACATAAGTAAACTGTCAAAAATTGACTGTATTAATCTTTTATTTTAAACCTGTTTCAATGAGTCAATACAATTTTTACATTTAAGTTGTTCTTAAATTTCTTTTATTAAGAATTGTTGAATTGAATTTTACTAATTTTTAACCTGCCTTTTACTGTGTGACAAACCTGGTCAGGCTACACTATTAATATAATCACATGGTAAGTAAAAACAGTCGACTTTATCACTTTAGACATTAATTGGTGAAAGAGATTTTTTTTAATTTATCCCGTTTGACATAAATTGCCGTCATCATAAATATATGCTGGTCATCTTAAATTGAGGGTTCATTTAACTGGTGTTTGTGACAAAAACAGCAGATAGTAAAGCTATCAAACCCATGAAGATATCAATCTGCTGTAGCCCAAACTGAAATCTATATCCTTAAAGGAATAGTACACCCAAAACATGATTAGCCTTCATTTTCTACTCACCCCCATGCTGCACAACACTCTGGAGTACTTTTTTGATATCTCAAATGCATCTGGAGATCTGGGAGGCTTCTTGCTGTCTGCTGACATTCAAATAATGGAGGTCTATGGCGCCCGAGGCAGAAAGGTCCATAAAAACGTGTCAATATTCCTCCATACTGCTCGTCCAATGTATTCCAAGTTTCCTGAGTGGGTAGCATCCAGAATTTACTCGAAACGAAGTCATTTAGAATGTTTTTAGAGCATAAACAGTAGTGTATAGGATTTCCTGAAAGCGCGCACCTGCGCGATCCCGACGCTACGGAAGCCGGCAGACCAAACCAGCGCATTCAGCTCGGCAAAGAACTCATGCTCTTCCTCAACACTGAAGTCCTCAGACATTTTTCTTTCGTTGTTTCTTTCTTTGCACAGGTAAACAGCACATTTCTTCTTCTACGCTTGCATTATTGGAAGAGCAGACGCTGAATGCGCACTTTCATCTGGTTTGGTCTGCTGGCTTCCGTAGCCTCGTGATCGCGCATGTGCGCGCTTTCAGGAAATCCTACACACTACTGTTTATGCTCTAAAAACATTCTAAATGACTTCGTTTCGAGTAAATTCTGGATGCTACCCACTCAGGACACTTGGAATACATTGGACGAGCAGTATGGAGGAATATTGACACGTTTTTTGTGGACTTTTATGGACCTTTCTGCCTCGGGCACCATAGACCTCCATTATTTGAATGTCAGCAGACAGCAAGAAGCCTCCCAGATCTCCAGATGCATTTGAGATATCAAAAAAGTACTCCAGGGTGTTGTTCAGCATGGGGGTGAGTAGAAAATGAAGGCTAATCATGTTTTGGGTGTACTATTCCTTTAACAAAAGAAAACAAAAGTTGACTTATAAGAGGGGTGAAATAATGCTAAATTCAAACTAGTTTATTAAGCTACCATAACATAAATTTGATATGCATTAGAGTGCTGAGTGCACAGTAAGCTAGCTTCGCCACTAAGAGAGCCTTTGTTCTATAATTGTGTGCTTTGAGGAGTTGCAGTCTCTTTGCAGAGAGGCTATGTGATTGCATCTTGATAGCTATAAAAAAAGGCTACTCTCACCCCACAACACTGGAGGAAACAGAACAGTGCCGAGAGCCCGCCGGGCTACACTCAGAGAGCACTTGTCTAACGGTCTGAAGGGACTGTTACTTCTGAGACACTAGAGCCAGGAAGTGAAAATGCTTTCCATTCCCAAAAGGTTGCACTTTCAATGTGTCCTAACTGGCTGGGTCTGGGACATGAATGGAAACTATGGAAATTATGCCAGTAGTTTTTTTCTTTCTTTTTAAATCTTTGCACAAGGCTACCTCTTTGAGCAATCAAATTTAGTAACAAGGATGTTAAGGAAAAGGTTGTGCTTCTACATTAGTGAAAAATGACACCTTTTTAAGAGGAATCTTTTGTTTTGTTTTTCTCTTTAAAGTAGAGATCCACTGAATCTAAATGTTCCGATGAGCAATACTGCTACGAGGGTCGTTCAATAAGTAATGCCCCTGACCCACTTTGTGATGGTTGATTGACCTGAAATTTTGCATGTGAAATTATTTAAATCTCTATATCTTAAATAGCAATTTACAACTCTGAACTATTTGTGGTTTCTGATTTACAGGTGTTCAAACTGAGTCAAGTCTGAGGTTTTTGCATTTGAAAGGTAGCACACCACGTGAGACTTTTGATCAAATGAAAGTAACATAGTGATAATGTCCAATAATATAACCTTGTAAAACGTTTTGCAAGGCCATTTAACGGGCATCATAAACATAAGTTACTTTATTTTCATCAAAAGACTCCGGTGGTGTGAGTCTTTTCAAATAGAAAAACTGAATCACTGTTCGACACTCAACAGGCTCCATTATGGACTTTACTCAGTTCAAAAAGTCAGAAACCACAAATAGTTCAGAGCTGTAATTTGCTACTCAATCTATAGAGATTTAAATAACCTTACATGCAAAATTTCAGCTGGATCAAACATCTGGAAGTGTGTCAGGGGCATTACCTTTTCAACCCCCCTCATACCTAGTTTATTTAGTCTTTTGTGCTACTTTAATAATTATTTATATTTTAGAACTACCTCTACCAAAGAACCTGGGTAGTTTTTCTACTGAAATTTGCACGTGAAACTTCAAAGAAACCCCCTGATGGAGGCATCTGCAGACAAGATCTATATGTAGAAATCAGTGCCAAAGGAACAAAACAAGCCCTGCGGCAAAAATCTGACAAAGCTGTGGTTCTAAGTCAGACGTCTAAAAACGACCTTTGCAAAACACGGTTAATCTAAGATTTATACATTGTGTTAAATGTACATCAGCTTAATATTTGAAAAGCTTTATTCTTACATATACACTTAAGATCAGTTTTACAAAGGAACTGTACGCGTTATTAAGCGAGCCTTTTAAACCGCTGGTTATTGTAATATGAGCCTGCGGTATGTGGCTCCTATTGTGTGTTTAGAAGAGAATTGCATGTCAACCTCCGGAGGCAATTTCAGCGTTTCCTAACCAGATATCCGAAAAACTATAGTGGCGAACGTCCTGCAGCAGCAAGCACTGAACTGATCTAGCTCTTTTCACGCTTTGCAGTTTAAAGAATCGTGACACCACAAGCCCAAACATGCTATAGGGGAATAACTTCCTAATGTTCGCGCTTATAGACAGATTCAATAAAGCAGAAGTGAAAAGAGGATGTATTTGAGGCAAAGATTGCAAACCTCAGCTAGATCCGCTAAAGCGTCGATGACAAATAGCTTGAAAATGCTAGCAGTGATTTAATAGCAGCAAACAAATATATGGGAGAAAACAAAAACACACACCATTAGTTTTACAAATATGGCTACATTTTTACCTGAATGCTGCGTGAATATATTTATCGCTGGGTCGGGGGCGATGGCCACGGCTGTCCTGCCCGGGGGCATCCCGGTGCTGCAGCCGGGTTCCCGGGGTCTCCTCCCGGCGACGCTCCCCCGGCTCCCCTTCCCCTGGTGTGGTTGGGACGCGTGGGTCGGTGGCGGCTGGAGTCCGGTCGATGTAACCTCACCGACGCGGCCGACCTGCTGTCCCATTCCGGTACTTTGGTGTGAGGATGTCTGGGACCAAGCAAGCAAACCTCCCCCGACAGTGTCCCTACGGTTCACATTCCCCCGAAGCTGCCGCGGCCTAACCCGAATCCTCTCTCTGGTGTTTCTCTGTGAACTAGCCTGTTAGCTCGCTCGGCTACCGATAGCGGGCTACCTCTGAAACCCACCAAGGCTGCCTCTAACAATAAAAACCCCAACCCTGGTGCGTGACAGCGATGTTCTCTCTCTGGGTGGTCCAGATAAATTATAATAGGAAATTAAAACTACCAGAAGAATGAACCCAGTCAAAGCGGAGCGAATCTCAGTGGTTTAGCCGTTGTCGAACCGCTGCGCGCCCCCTCTGACGCCGCCATCTTTACCGCAGAATAGAGGATGTGTTCCACAAGGCGGAGGGCTCCCCTGGGCCCCCTGTCAGCTCCAATACCTGCCTGCTCCAGGAGTGGCCATGCAGGCTGCTTGATCAAAAGATCATTAAAATACTTAAAAGGAAAGGGACAAATTCATTTCCCCCCCAGCCACTTAAAAAAATGAGATACTTGGATTTTTATTATCAGGAGACGATTAAAGGGTAAATCAAAATACAAATCTGAAAATGTGGATATCTTTTATAAATACATAAAATACAAGATACAAATGTATTAGAGACGAATCCAAAGAACGGTTCTCATTGCAAACATGTTTTATATAAATTTATATAGTAAGCAGCATTAAAAGAAAATGTATGGTAATTCTTCAGATACATTTTGTTGGAGAATTACAGGGATCAATATAGGTTAAAAAACCCATCAATGATAATCAAACTAAAGGCAAAACTAACATAATGTAAATAGATTTCTACTGTCCAGACTATAAACACTACTTTGCTGCTTAGTGGCACCTTTACAAAGTGTTAGAATCTGCAGAAAATCGAGCAGAAACTTGAACATTTTCAATCTGTACAAGATGAAAAATAAACTTAATGGTGTTTTTAATCTCATAGTTTAAGAATCTAGGGAATCTGTTCTGATTCAAATGAGCAATTAAAAAAAAAAAGGTTAAAACTTTAACTAGTGCGTCACCTAGTGGTTGATCTGGTCTTTCTTGTGAAATTCTCTGTTTCTGCATTGCTGGTTTCTACATCAGTTATGCAACATTTTCACAAATATCCAAACATGTAAACTTCACAGCCAAATAATGTATCAAATACCCTTAAAACATCACTTCAACACCAAAGGGAGAGTAAATTACATACTTTTATGACAGTAAAGTGCATCATTGTAGGACTTTGATTACAAAACAATAATTTGAAGGTAATCAGAAATTGCAATAATGAGTATTACATTGTTGTGACATTTAAGCAGCCAGCTGCAATTATGACAGATTTTGTAACCGTTTCATTAGGAAGTCATTATATAGAACTCTGAATATTTACCATATACAAAGAATATCAAATTACTCATTTTCAATTATCTTATAGAACCTCAATATCTTCCAAGTACTTATATTAATATAGAATACATTCAGTAAAATATCAGCAGTTACAGAACCTTCACATCTCAATACTCGGTAAATCCTTGGGTTTTACACATTTATCATTTAGGTAACCAAAGTATCTATACGTTGTGGCTTTATTAGAGGAACAGATTAGTTCAGTTGTGCTTCATCAGCCTGAAAAATATCTTAGTAGTAAATGAGTATCTTGCAACGTTTCTTGTTGTGATACAATTTCAGACACTTGAAAAAAAAATCTGTCTGGTGATGTTATTACAGTAGTTCTTGCAGGATAACTCACCGATTTCATTTTTAACAAGCAACAACATGCTGCCTTGTTGAACATCAGCTATTACAGAAGATGTGGATAACGTGTTCATTGTGTAATGTTTGTATTAAGCTGCCACGTCATTATTTGCACAAGGAGCAGTTTCAAAATGAGACCGAATCAATAGGGACCCATGATAAACAATATTCAAGTTGGCACTGCCAAGTTTTTTTATACATTTCTCTTGAACATTGGCAACGGAAAACTCAATAAATAAGGCATCTCTAACCCTCCTCCATACATTCATACACTGTAAGACTTAAATCATAATGCAATAAATAAAGAACAGTGAGAGATGAGCTGGTGTAGTCCATGTTGACTGATGATGTCTTTCTCAATAGTCCCATTTCATCTTATCGGACAGAGCCATCGGACCTCTCTGACAGCTCCAGGAGCGAGGCTTCACAAAATCAAAGAATGAAGCCTGAAACAGAAAGGCATAATAAATAGCTGTACAATAATCCACCTTCCTGTCACACATGTAAATTGTTCATACTTCTTAAACTGCTTCAAACTTATGGAAAAACAAACTTTAATGTTTTTTCTTTTATTGAGATTGTAGAGGATGGATGGGGCAAAAAATAGTAGAACACAATTATAATGAAGGAAAATGCTGGATGACCCTCTGCTTCGACACTCCTAAATAAAATCCACTGTTATCAACTGCTTTCAGCTGTAATATGATTAATCTATGAGATCTCTTAGACTAATTTGTTACCTAAACCAGACAAATGCCTCGTTAGCAGCCTATGTATAACTAATGAGGGCCATATTTGTTTTAGTTGTACGGATGCAGGCACCCCTGGCCTTTTTAATGGATTAGAATGGCCCAGTAAAAGACTAGAGTTAAATCCAATTGAAACTGTTAAAAAACTTTCCAAAAAAAGACTTTCCATAAAGCTAAACTAATGTAAAGCTTTGAAAAATCATGCACAATCCCCTCCCTAACTCATATTTCCAGTGTTCTTTATTATTTTCCAATCACATGAAATCCCAATAAAACATTGAACTTCGTGGCTACGCAATATATAGATTTAACAATTTATAGTTTTAAATGCTCTGCATTACCTCTTTAAGTGGACAGTAGCATCTGGCATACCACTCTTGAGAGTATAGACACATTATGACCCCTTGACCCAGAAACAGGGACGTCCACATTAAAATGTTCCAAATTGGGCCTTTCCTCTGATCGTGGAGAATAAAGTTGAACATCACTGTAGGAAGGAAATTAATTTAAAAAAGGGTTTTGAAAACAAAAACGAGATAAATGCACTGCATATCAACCCCCTTACTTCCAAAGCACATGAAGAGGCAGAAAAGCACCGGATAGAAGAATCCGAAGCTCACTGCTAGAATGTATTCATGGACCACTGCGGACACCGTGAACACAAAAAGCATGGCAGCTGGTCGGAAACGCTTCTCAGATATCTGTAAAGGCAGTAAAATCTGTTCAGAACAGATTCCATCATTGTAAAGTGCTCTGGATTTCAACAGAAAAGCACACTCACCAACAGGAAGTCCCTGTAAACGTAGTAATACAGCCAGTCGTGGACCACCACGTTCCAGGTGCGGTAGTAATTGGCATAAGATGTCGAGTTCCACCAGTCCTACAGTTTTTAATTCAAAAATTATTTAAAACGCATGATTTCAGTGCTTGTGTAACTATTTGTCGCAAAGAGTGATGGCAATACCTTGTAAAACATCCTGTCTGCAAAGCGAAGCATCTCAGCAAAAGCGTTGAGCCAGCAGTGGAGAAAGGCAAAAAAACCCAACAGAAGAACCAAAACTCCTGAGATGAACACAAAAAAAATAATAAAGTAAGAGTTTATAAACATTATACCCCAAGCAGGTGAGGGTAAATTTACCTGGCAGTATAGAGTTAAAGACGCAAAGGACCATGGCGCGCAGATTGAACAGCTGCAGACTGATGCTACGAAACTGTGGGATGCACAGCCGCACAAACACGTAATAGGCATAAAACAGACAGCCAAGAACCTGTGATGAATAGAGAAGGTAGAAATGTTAGAAAATGCACTATCACTACAATATCATGCAAGGGCAACATGATACTGTACCTGTAGTAACTTCGTGGCAACATAGCCCCATCTGGTCACCGGGTTTCTGGTGGAAACAAAATTATTTGGTTTGGGCCTAAAAAGAAATCGCAAATGAAACTAGACAAATATTTAATAGAGGATATTTACCTGGGGTACTTGTCTCTGTAAATAAGAGTGGGTGCAAAGAGGAAGTATAGATACTGGGAAACTTGAGGAACCACAGGACCATGGCCTTTAAACGAGCATTTGAAATGACAAGGGGAGAGTACAGAGTGAGAAACTGAAATGGGAAGCATCTGTACAGCTGTTTGCAAAAGTATTCATATCCCTTTAACATTTTCAAAATGAATTGAGGGGTTTGTGTAACAGAGAAACCCAAATAAGCTGTGTGTGACATGCATTCTGTTCAGTACCCCTTTACCTTGATACCCTTAAATACAATCCATCTTATAAGAAGGCTATTGTGTAATTTCTGTGGCTATCAAGTTTAAGTGAAATTGTGTTATACCCGTCTTCTCTTTTGCCCAAGTCAGGACCCTTGGCACATTCTCTCTGACAAAGGAGTGGGCTTTCATCATTAGACGAACCTGAGACAAAATAAATATCCGTGTGAAAAGTTGCACAATCAAGCATCAACCATGATTAAAAATAACCCCACTTCCATTGGATCACCTACCTGCTCTATGATGACGATGAAGCAGGAAGCAGGTGGTAAACCGTTGGTCAGAACCACATATGTTGGGAGGAAACCCAAACCCAGGCCTTGATAGAGCAGGAATGCAGAACCAAACAGCCAAGTGTACATCCTCTGTTGGCCATGAGAGCCTGACTGGCTTTGTGACCACAGATGGAACAACGTGTAAGGAACCAGCAATACGGACAGAAACATGCAAAGCCACGTGCAAACCACTAGAGGGAACTGTCCAAATGCATAGACCAGCAGGTCAAAGTCCAAGACGAGTCTGAGGCAAAGAAGATAAGCAGATTTCTTCTCAATATTGTGTTTGGTTAAATAACAAAAAATAAAATCAGAAGAAGATAAAGGAAAGTACAGTTTACAGCCTTACCGGCCTTCGTCGAGGAAATCTACCACGAGTGTGCTGAGAATAAAGAGAATGAGCAGGGCAATAAACATGTGGTAGATGGTCCTAATGTGGTTCACCTCAAACAGCTCACTGTGGAAAAACACACATCATAAATCTACTTCTGTACAGTGTGGCTGTATGAGAAAGATGTTGCAGTCTTCAGGAAAACCAACCCACCACACTGCATTCAAATCACACAGCATATCATTTGAATGACTTATATAGTCGAGTATGGACTTACTCTAGCAGGGATCTCCGACTAACAAAGTGCTTTCCTCGGCCGTGGGGAGGCTGAAAGTGGCTGCAGAAAGGATCACAAGGAAAGGGGAAAACTCTTATAGTGTTAAAGGTGAAGACTTTTGCATAAATTTGTGTATCTTTGACGAGAAAAATGCAGCAGTACCCGAGTTTGCTTCTCTCCTTGTCGGACAAAGGAGGTGAAAAGGCGGCAGGTAGAGGTGTGGACTCGAGGCTAGCTGACTCTTCAATTAGACTGTCCATAAAATCATGGACCTGGCTTTCAAACTGTCGCATCATGTCATTCTTCAGGCCCTGGATCAAATAAAAAGCATGCAATAAAAACTTTTTAGGTAGGCCCTTTTTAGATCAAGGCCTGGTATCATAAACGGTTCACCTGTCCAGGTCACTGCAACTTTCACAAAGTGAGTCATGGACTTTTTAAACCTTGAGCCTGAATGCATCTTTTCCATTAATCTGTCCAGTAAATGTCTCTGTTCTTATATTACTCATGGGTCATGATTTAGTTTCATAAACATTTAGTATTTACTGTCGGAAAAGATCAATTATTAAAAAATTGTTTTTTGGTGAATTAATTCAGTTAGTTCACAGATAAGCAGATTAAATTAGGTTAACATTTTCTTTTTCCAACATTCAGCCAAACAGTAAAGTGAATACTTTTGTGAATAACTGCTTGAACAATATTGGGTTTATATTGTGTTATTACTGACCATCTTTGATGCAGTAGTGATAAAAAGTCTTCGGATACAAGTAAAAGTCTGTGGTCATTCAGTGCTGCAGTGATGCAAATATATGATGTAGCTCTTTACTGACCAAAGACTTTAGGTAGAATCAAAATTTGACAAATAAATATCTCACACAAAGAAAGTTGTTTAAATCTTATTATTGTCATCAGTCCCACCATTAGCACTTCCATGTGAATCTCTTTCCTCTTTTCAGAGTAATTTTCTAATCATAACAGCTTTAGATCAGTGACTCGATATCCAATAATTTTCTGTAGCAACAAACCATTAAGTTTGGTATTTTATATCAAATCCCGTGACCAGAATGAGCATAAAATATCTATCATATAGTGCTCACACACTGTTAAAAATTGTCCTGAGATGGGAGCCTCTAATATCAACCCATAATAAAACATCCCCCACTTCTCTCTGCATCCGGGAAGTCTTTTACGATAGCAAAGTCATTAGGGATGGGAATCGAAAACCGGTTCCTGTTAAGAACCGGTTCCGTATTTTCCGATTCCATGGCATCGTTTGGCAGCTCGCTGAATGATTCTTTTTTCGAGTCCCGCAGCACCAGAGCCTAGAGCGCCGGCTCTGGGGAGCACGACTTACGTCACGTTTTTTACGTAAGTTACGCAAGTTACGCAAGTTACGCAAGTTGGAAGAACTATTCGAGGAGGAAGACAACGAGCTGCGGTCACTTTGTGAATCAAAGTCCCGACTTTCCTTAGCCCAGACGGTAGATCAGGAAATCCAGCTCTATAAAAGCTTGCCCTCCATCCCCTGCAGGGATAGCGCCACACTGTGGTGGTGGAACAAGCAAGATACGCTGCCCTTGCTATCTGGACTGGCTGAAAACTACCTCTGTGTGCAGGCTTCGTCCACCCCATCTGAGAGGGTGTTCTCCATGGCTGGAGACACCTTAAGCCCTGAAAGATCCCGTATCCTTCCAGAAAAGCAGATATGCTCATCTTTCTGCAAAAGAACTGTTAATTTTCCCTACTACTGTTTTATAATTAGTATTTTTTGTTATTTAAAATAGGTTATTATCCCATCATTTGTTATTAGACATTGTTGGTTATTAAGTTTGTTCTTGTATTCATTTTTCATTTAAACACAGATGTTACTCCAGTTTCACATTTCCTGTGGACATCTTGATCTTGTTGAGTTTGTAAGATTGTGCAATAGTTAAGTAAACAAAGTTGATTCTGATAATCAAACTGTTTGTTCTCCTTTCCCCCCCAAATTGGAATCGAAAAAAGAATCGATAAAGAATCGAATCGTTTCATAGAATCGAAAAGGGAATCGGAATCGTGAAAATCTTTTCAATTCCCAACCCTAAAAGTCATACATACTTATATTGGCAATGTGATTACGAATAACAAATCAAGCAGCTCAACCACCAACCAACCTCTGCTTTCCTTTTGAGTTGAAGCTTTCTACTGATCACATGCTCCACTTCAATTTTCCCTGAAATTAGAACACCACAATGAAATGTTAAAAGAAATAACAATATGAACTGTTCTGTACAATAAAAATAAATAAATAAATAAATAAATAAATATATATATATATATGCAGATTCCTGCCGTGTGCACACCTAAAAGAAATAGAAACATGTCCTAATTTTTAAGAAAGCTCCTGATAGGAAGGTTTTGAATCAATTAACATGAAAGACAGCACAACTAAAAGAGCGTTTAGTGGAACTAAGATCAGTTTGAATGTGGGGAAAAAGCATTTGAAATGAATTCTAACAAAAACTGGAAAACCCAAAATGTCATATAGTCATTCTCACTAAGGTTACTGTAGGTCATTGCTATTCTCAGTGATCTGATGACCAACAAGCTTTCTTTTAGGTCAACTGTGACTAACTGTAACAGCTGAAGTTGCACTCCAACCATTATGTCATGTAAAAAAACAAAACAAAAAAAATCTAAGGACGTCAAATGCTATTTTTCCCCGTAAGGTGAGCTCTTATGGACAAAAGAGAACAGTTTCCCTAATAATTAATATTTTCCACAAAGGTAATGTTCCTACACTTAGATAATCTCGCTTCAATCGATTTGATTTGTGTTTATCTAGCTCTGACATTTCTACTGCTAAAACACGTCATTATCACACTTCCTACTGTATTTCACAATGAAAGTGTATCAGAGGTCACAAGTGTTTGCTTAAGAGGAACACATCATCACATTTTGGTCTGTAACACCATCACTGGAAAATAACTGATCCCCAAAAAACAAAAAAAAACTAAATGTTAGGGGTTAATGCCCCCCTATACAATCTGTGCATGTTTGCTCACCATCAGAGGCGTAGCCATAAAATTTTTATAAGGGTGGCCAGGCAATAACCAATGTACACTGAGGGGTGGCCGAAAGTGTAAAGGCACCAGAACCTCATGGTCAAGCCAAAGATAAGACTAACTATACTTTCCTACAGCCTTTGATAACAAATAAACGCATATATTTAAACATCCGTGGTTTCTAGAAAAAAGGTATAGTGCATAAAATATTTTCAGGGTTCTGGGGTAAACATCTTTTCCATTGTCATTACTTACCTACTTTTATCGATAATTACTCTGCATAAAATTGATATTTACAACCACTAATATCTACATAAAATCGATTATTTAATACATTTTTATTCAAATAGTTATTTATCTATGATTTCACTGAAGACTCATGGATGACTTGCACAGACACATCATTTTTTTTATTTACCCCATATAAAACAAAATCTAATTCTGAAAAGAGCATGAATTCTGTACTTATCGTCTTTAATGTTAGTATATTGATGTGTATAATTAACCACAGTGTTTTTGTTGTCAAGAAATTATGAATACATGAAAAAATAGTTAGTAATATATGAACAATTTTAAAGAATATTTCACTTTAGAGTATTTCTGCTGCCATCATCTGTATTAGAGGGGGAAAAAATGGTAGATTAATTGGCTAAGGGTGGCCATAGCCACCCCTGGCCCCCCATCTAGCTTCACCCCTGCTCACCATTGCTGGTTATATGGTGGTTATCGCCATTCCCATGCGGATGTCTTCCAGGATTAGAACCTCCATCCAAATCTGAGGAGGCGGGCAGATTGTTGGCGGTTCGGCTGCGGGATCTGAGCAAACTTTCACTCTCGCCCTCCATCCTACAGAAACAACAAAATAACCCCAAAGGCTCCAGTTATTTACTGCTGTTGCTCTGGGGAGGGTTTTCCAGGGTAGCATGTTAGGCAAAGGAATGAGAAGGATTTTATAGGAAGGACAAAGCACACTCTCCTATGATTAGCCACACAGCACCTAGCTGCTGAAGTATTATCGCTTCTGTCTAAATGGCAGAGCTAGTTAAATTAGCCCTCAGTGGTCAACCGCGGGCGAAATGAAACTGAATAAAAAATGTCCACTTGGCTCATTACTTACTCGCTTCCGCAGGCTGCTCCTCTCTGTCGAGGCTTCCCAGGCTACTGAGCAGAGCGCCAGCAGATGTCTGATGTCTAATAGCGACAACGTGAACTCAGCTACTTCATTTACAAACACTGACAAGATGATGTGTCAGAGCCTCGATGCTGATTGGCCAAAAGTCTCTCCTCCTTTTGACGTCATGAGCAACGAGGAAAAATAAGAGTGTTTCAACAGAATTGAATTGAAAAATGCATCCTATACACCAAAATCTCCGAATCATCAATTTATCATCTCAGAATGAAAAATGTCATCTTTCTAGTTCAGCTCAGTTCAGTACAGGGGCGGAGCTAGATGGGGGGCCACCCTACCAATTATTTCCCTCTAATACAGATGGTGGCAACAGTAATACTCTCAAGTGGAACATTCAAAACATTTAAATTTTTTATATATTAACAATTACTTGACAACAAAAACACTGTGGTTTATTATGCACATCAATATACTAACATTAAAGATGATAAATACAGAATTCAAGCAGAAATAGATTTTGTGTTTTATCGAGTAAAGAGTCATCTAGGAGTCTTCAGTGAAATCATAGATAAATATTTATTTAGATATTTGTACTTGTAAATATCAATTTCATGCAGAATGATTACTGATAAAAGTAGTTAAGTAATGACAATGGAAAAGATGTTCACCCAAAACTCAAACCTGAAAGAATTTTATTCATTATACCTTTTATCTAGAAAGCACGGATGTTTGAATATATGCGTCTATTAGTTAGCAAAGGCTTTCGGAAAATATAGCTTGTCTTTATTTAGAAAATATTTAAATTCAATTCAGTTTATTTCTATAGCGCCAATTCACAACACGTGTCGTCTCAAGACATTTTAAAATTCACCAGATCATACAATCAAATTGATTCAAAGTTTTCTATCTAAGGAAAACCAGTTAATTGCATTGACTCATTGACTCAAATGCAATCCCTCACGCTAAGCATGCTTGTAGCGACAGTGGAGAGGAAAAACTCCCTTTTAGCAGGAAGAAACCTCCAGCAGAACCAAGCTCAGTGTGAGGGGCCATCTGCCGAGGCCGACTGGGGTTCAAGGAGACAGAAGCAGAGATACAAAAAGCAGCTGTAAAAGGCGGCCCCGTCCAGGAAACACACAGCCAGGCAGACGAGCTCCAAGCCAGCTCCCATGTCAGAGGATGAAGAGAGCACATCCAGCCAGTCATGGTCAGAGAAACAGGACTACACTGGAAAACAGGCCGATCTCCAGCATCTATAAACAAGGGTGTTGATGGTAGCAGCACAGTTGATATTTGTCTCCAGGATGGTGTCACATCTAAATACGGATGTTTTGCTCATTCATTTCCCAGTTGGAACATTGCAGATTTACCGTGAGGTTCTGGTGCCTGTCCACTTTTGGCCACCCCTCAGTGTACATTGGTTATTGCCTTGCCACCCTTATAAAAATCTTCTGGCTACGCCTCTGGTTCAGTAGCTTTTATTTTTCCCACTATGGGCAATTTTTGTGCAGTAGTAGTACACATTTCACACACACATTCAAACTTCGTACATAAAAACACATTAAACACATAAAATATAAAAAAAAAAGATAAAAGTGAGGTGGATAAATAAATAAATATGTGCAGTGCAGAGGATGAATAAAAGCGTAGGCCTATATGCATGCAACATATGACTATATGCTTTTCCTATTAGCGTTTAGCAACTAAACAGCAGAGGGAACAAAGGAGTGTTTTTTTCTATTGGTCCGAGCTGGTGGATATTTAAAACAGGAACCAGAGGGTAGAAACTGGAATTCGTTATGTAGGGCAGTGGTTCCCAAAGTGTATAGCGCTACAGCAAAAAGCAGGCTCACTACAGCCACTGAAAAGATGGGAGGATTAAAGTACAAAGAAAAAAACTCAGGGAGCTGTTCAATGTTTTCACTCCATTTTGCACAGAGGCTTTTTAAATGTATAGATTAAAAAAAAATATGTTTAAAATAACACAGACAACAAAGAATCCTCTTCTGATCTACAGTATAGAACTATGAAAAAAATACAGTTACACAAGTGTTCCCACAGATGGTGTAGTTTGTTTTGTTGCAACCTGAAGTATGAAATAAACTTCAGTGGAGTTTGAAAACAAAATATGTGTATAGATTTATTATATCTGGTTGAACGATGTGTGTGACCGGTTGATTTTTTTTTTGGGGGGGGGGGGGGGCGGCGTTGAAATTGGGGGGGCCAGAAGAAAATCTTTGGGAACCACTGATGTAGGGGATGGTAATCATTTTGTGTTGTGAACAATTTAAAGTCATTCAAAGTAAGGTAGGTAGCATCCCCAAAGTGTAAAACGTACCTAAAAGATTCTTAATTACATCTCACTTCCTAAATAGATGGAATAAATTCCCACTGAATCAGATAAATCACTTATGTTCAATGGTGCTTCTAGACAAAATTTACCATCTTATTGTGCTGGCAAACAGGCTCAGATGAAGGGAAAATTACACTTAATTTAAGAAAACAGACTTACTTACATTTAATTTTTGCACTGTATGTTTTCAGTACAGGGGCCACAATAGGGACCATGTCCTTAATGTCCCATGGGCTGACCCTGTTGGCTTCTAAAACTACCCATTATCATTTAGTAACTCAAGTAGGTTTTAAAAAGGGTTAAAAACCAGACTAAATTTAAAACCATACAACTGAATTTGCATTATCTATATCCTAGTACCTCTGAGGCTAATTCTGATTTTATTCTTTTGTCTTTTCTTTTTGTAATTCATTGCTGTCCCTTGGACGTTTAAGTTAAAGTTAATTCAAAGAATCTATGTAGCTTTACTTAATTTTTTTCACAAATTTCTACTTTCAAAACATGTTTGCATGTCTAGTTGTTAGAATTTCCATATATATGGATGTACAAGTGGTTAAAACACCTGCATTCTATGGATGATCCAATACATTTTGGGGAAATTATATGTATAAATATTTAGATTAAAATTCCATGAAACTCAACTTGAGGATGTTTAACAAAATACAGACTAGTGTGATGCTGCCTGAATATTTTTAGCAGTCTAGTGTATCCGTGCATGGCTGCAGGAGAAAAGGAAATTATATGAGGCTTGGGATAAACTATCTTTATTCCCGAGTTGGATATTGCTTTATTAACGGTAAGAGATACCAGGTGCTGTACTTTTTCTTAAGGCGCCTTTTTTTTTACTTTGCCCTGCATATTTACTGAGTAAAAGCTTAAGCAATGAAGCAAAGAGCAGTGTTGGATTTTGGAAGTTCAGCATCTGCTGTATCATGTGAACACTTTCAAAACAAAATATAGATCGGGATTCAGGAGATTAATGTATGATTAAAGTGAAGGATAGAAAATCAAAGTCAAACATTTTAATAGTACATACGTGTTACTTTAACCCTAATAAATAAAAAAATAGTCCCACAAAACAAGAGCTGGAGATTAAATACATCACTGCTTAAAGATGAAGAGTTTCTCAAATTTTTCAAGGAAGAGTGGGCATCATACTTGGTGTGCAATGATTTACCAGGAACATCAGCATCTATACTATGGGAGGCAGGGAAAGCAGTGATGAGAGGTAAAATTATTTCATTTTCATCTCATAAAAAAAAGTTAGAACAAAAAAAGATCCAGGAATTAGAGGGAAAAATAAAGTTACTAGAAAGCTCGCTAGATGAGGAAAAGTTAGGGGAAATCCGTAAAATAAAACTAGAACTAAACGAATTTATTGAAAAACAAAATAAATTTTTAATTCAAAGACTTCGAATTGACAACTTTGAACATAGCAATAAGTCAGGAAGCTTCTTAGCTAACCAGCTAAAAATAAACAAAGAAAAAACGACTATATTTGCAGTTACAGATTCAATTGGTAATACATTACAGGATCCGGAGGATATTAACAATGCCTTCCGAGATTTCTATAAATCTTTATACACATCACAGTTAAATCCATCAGATAATGATATCAAGCGATTTCTGGATAAAATAACTCTTCCTAAATTATCAGAGAGTCAAAGAGCGACCCTGGACTCACCGCTGTCTACAGCTGAAGTTCAGGAAGCATTAAAAAACATGCCAAATAATAAAGCGCCAGGTCCAGACGGGTTCCCTACTGAGTTCTATAAAGAGTTCTGGAACATTCTGGCCCCAACGTTCCACAGAATGCTGCAGGAAACTCTAGATAATGGCA